>NW_010203319.1:0-12042 GCF_000695765.1 Mesitornis unicolor
TCCTGCTCTCCCTCTGTCTCTGACCCTTAAATGGAGACAGTTGCCTATGAAACTGGCACCTGGAGTCAATGGAAGGAAAAAACTATTGAAAGAATGATGAAATCATGAAGAAACAGCCTCATGGGACAGTTAAATTTTTCCTCTTTTAAATTTTTTTCTTGTGGTAAAAACGGTAGCTGAGGCTAGGACTCTAATAGTTACAAAAAGGTTAAAATATACTGACTTAGACTTACTTTGGGCCTGCTCCAACTCTCAGAGAACTTATTTGGACCTTCAACATTTTAATGCTATAAGAACACACCAGTTTCTAAAAAAGTTCACATGTGCAGCCTGCTGAGGTCCGTTTTGGGATGTTTGTGCCTGGATAGAAAGGCTATATTAAATTCTGCTTTGTAAAGTTACATCTTTCTGACAAGAAACATGAGTGTTAGCTAATCAGTTTCCAATTCCGAGCTTTGGGAAGTGTTTTGGAGCTTGAGATGCACCTCTTGTTTCTAATTTCTTAGCCTTAGCTTTCATGTCTTTTGCTCTAATGCAATCTATTTTTTCTCACATACCAGTTTCTGTTACCACAACAGAGGTATTTTTAAACTCTTCAGTCATCACCATCTGTAACGCTAGTTCCATTTCCCAAGAAATTGCTGACATCTGTTTAAACACTGATACTTCTTCATCTACATGGCTATTTAATGCAAGCTTGTTATTGTGTCAAAGATACTGAATCTTGAAAAGATACCAGCTTTAAGGCTTAATTCTAACCTTTTTAAGTGCTGGTGCATTAGCATGAGAAGGAAGCATTTGTCCTCATAACATATCCACACAGGAAGTAGGACTGAAGTTCAGTGAGACTGCTAGAAAAACAAATGAGGCTGGCTAAGTTTCACAAGGTGCCTGCCACTCCAAAGAAGGAATATGTGGACTGAGTAGACTCAAATCTCTATTTTATTTGTAAATCAGATAATTTTTGACACTACTGGGGACCTGTTTAAAAGCTCACCAGAGTTAGTGGAAATTAATCTATTTATTTTAATGGACTTCTGATTAGGACTTTGGACAGCTGATATATTAAAATTCTCAGCAGTGGCCTTTGAAAGAAGAAAATGTCTTTTACCCCTCATGACTTAGGTGTCACCTTCAGGCAATAAGAGATGTCTGAAGCTATTTCAGAAGTAACAAAGATAAAGTATTTGAATGTGTTACCTTTTTATGTTTCTCATACTGGCATCTTTCAAAGACAGAATAGAGATAATAATTGTTGTCAAATAAATCCTCTCTTGAATAACTGATAGTAAAAGTATGGGAATTCTGTATGTTTAATTTGTTTTTTCTGGCCTGACTTGAATGGTCCCCCTTTTCAGAGCCGATATTTGCAGTTTCTGTGTCTTATGTTAGCATGATGATGTTGTATTTCTAAGTTCAAAAAGAAAGATTAAAAAGAAAATATTTCTATTAGTTGTTTCTGTAGAGTAGTTCTCATTAGCAATTCATATAGTACAGATATGTGCCTGTTTGTGATCTGATGGAAATAGAAAAGGGCAAGACAAAGACATGTAAAGTTTAACACATACACTAAATGAAGTATCCACTAGATTTAGGTTTTTTCACTATCCATAAATGAAGTTACTGCCTTACAAGTTAGACATTGTAATTAATTGTGTGAGGACTACTTGTCTGTGTCAGTACAGAATCAGTTCAGGTTAAGTCAATAATATAGCTAATCAGACTTAATCTCTCACTTAGCAGTGAAGTGATGTAGGAAGGTGCAAAAGATCATTTAAAGCATCTGCACTGTGGGGGCTCTATCCAACAGTAATGAACAAGGTCATCACTTACTGAACAATTTTCAATTTGATTCACAGGGCATGTCTGTAGAGGATATTTTTGAATTTCAGTAATTCTCTGTCCATGTGACACAAAAAACTCCCCAATAGTACATATCCAAAACACGATTGTCAAGGACTTTTATGAATGATTGATACATCACACTGTGATCACATGTTTGGAGTCATATCATGTGTAGTCTAGGGACTAATATGGTTATCTTAAATTCCAGTTTAGCAGAAATATTTTTAACTCTGATCCTCTTGTATATCATAAGTCATCAGTTACTTGTCACTCAGTAATGAACCTTTCTGATCCTTATCCATCTTCTAATGTCTTCTCCCTTTGAATTTCAGCCTTAGCAAAATAAAATAAATCTCTTTTGCTTTTATTCAAAGAGTACTCGTGAGCCACTACCATTCAACTCCATAGTCCTTTCCAGTGTCTACTTTTTTAACAGAAAATGTAATTTTGAACTTGAACCTACTTGACAGCAGCTCTTAATCAAGTAGGCAGTTAGAGTTTCTCTGCAGAAAATAATTGTTAATCAGAATTAAGACTTGATGGATCACTTCACCCTGGTATCATCCAGTCTTCAATCTTCAGCATCATTATTTCTGTTTTGGTGATACATTTAGAAACAAGGCATGCTAAAGTGAAAACTAGGAGAAGATTTCTAGTGTCTTAGCATTACATGGTGCACATACATTCATTCCTTCTTATTTCCAAATTTTCACTTGTTCTTTCTGCAAATTATTTATAATCTTTGTCTTTATAACTGTTTTTATCCCTTACAGTGATTCTAGAGCCAGTGATTCTAGACTTAGCCTCCTAGAAATTATAAAGCATAAAAATTACTAACTAGTTTATATTTTCCAGATTGCCAAAGTACTGATATATAATCTTTATAGTACATTTATTTTGAAAGTGCTGGTTAGTGAAAATCTGGTGTAAATGGATTAATTAACTATCATTAGTTACTGCAATCAGGGACAGACTGGAGGACAAGCCAGCATGCTCCAATGGACTGAGATCAGTGGCATCATAAGGGAAATGATCTGTCTGTGCTTTTACCCTTTCTGCTTGCACTTTGTTCTGCATTTCAGAAGACATAGAGTTTTAACCATCTTTTTACCATCTAGGAAGCCCATGAAATCAAGAAATGTTGCTTATTCAGATACAAGCCAAGGTCTCAGTAATCTTTTAGGCTTTGCTTTCTTGACCCAGATTTATTAGTGTAATTCCAAAGAAGTAAATTGGAAGTAAAATCTAGAGCAATTGTCTGAGAGTCTAGACCTGAAAACCAAAAGCTTTTTTCTTTTAGATCTTCTCTCTATACGATTCTTAAATACCTTGTGGTAGAAGGCACCACTTCAATTTCTGCAATTGATATTACTCTATTGCTGATCTTGGAGGACTTTACTGCTTGATCAGATAAGATTATTACCTCCATACCTAAACAAGACCTGGTGACTGAATCCTGAAAATACCCCTATCATGGTTTCAGTTTCTCTGTCATGGAATTCACTTTTGCGTCAGCCAGAGGTCAGAGAATATTTTTCTGATCATCTTTTTCAATGTTGTTATGTCCAAAACTTTAATGTTTTCATAAATCTCATTGGCTTAAATGAGGGAACTACTGTTTGTCTTCTAAATATCAACATTGTTTCTTGGTTTATTTTCCCCTTACCAGGAAAGTGGTACTACAGTGGTAGCAACAAGCCAGGTAATAACCTTGCTGGTGTTTGGGAACCTCTTCAACGTTTGTGAATAAAGTCTCCATTCAGTTCTCAAACTTCATAATGTATCTACTCTCTACAGAACTAAATCTTGTCTGTCTAACTCTGGTATATGTAGTAACATCTTATACTGTTTTGATACCATAAGAAAATCTGAACTTATTTTATTGAACACTAGACATCAGATTTCTAAGGGGCATATGAATAAAGAAGTGAAATGTGACCAGTCATGCTTTAGTAACTGTTATTACTAAGTTAATTAAACTTCTATGACTGTATCAACGGCTATCTTATTATAAATATTTTTGATAGGAATTAATAACAGAAAAAATATCTAGAGAACAGATTCCCCTTGAACATTCCAGCATTTTCTGTCAGCAGAGGCAGAAATAGCACAGAACAAATTTCTTTGTAAATTTTCAATAATTTCTGGCATTTACATTAGAACATTGCTGGGAGTACGAATACAGGCACCACACACACACACACAGAAGGGAAGAGGACCTGATTTTTCTGATTTTTTTTTTTAAATTTTAAAGAATTTCACACATCAAAGTCTGTAGTTTAATATTTGTACTGAATAGTATTTGTTTTAATAAATTATTACATTATTTCTAATCATGGATCTAAAACTGCACAAGTAGGTTTTTACTTGTACAGTGCTGCTCTGTAATAGACATACTTGAATAGATACATTAATGGTAGCTGATCTATGGATTTTTTTCCTCACAACATACAGAAGTATTTCCAAAAATTAATAAACACTGTTTGTTTGTTTGTTTGTTTGTTTTGTTTTTTTGGGGGGGGGTTAGGTTATTTTATTTTTTTATGAATTCCTGATCAATTTAGGCATTTCTAAAATATAAATCATGGTAATAACAACAACAACAACTTAAATAATAAAATTCTTCAGTAACTAATATATTTAAGCATATTTCTGTACAACTATGGTTATGCAAGATCTTCAACTCCCTAAGCTGTTGGAATGTAAACCCTGCTTAGATAAAAACTTTATAGCTGTGTTAACACAAAACCAAGAGTTAATCAAAATCCCTAATACTGAGCTCTGAAACAATAAAGTACAGCACTATTGTAATACAGCTGTATGGGAAGAGATTAGTTTTAACTGTATAGGTATGGTGAGTCATGCACTCAGTAATGATAAAATATACGTTCCCAACATTAGTCTTTAGACTCTCAGCTAATGTACATTACAACCTTCACCTATAAGTGTGTTTATATTGCTAACTCAGTTGCTGTGCAATGGTAGATTTTGGCTCCAGCATTTGGAAATTTAGCCCAGAAACTATATTACATGGCTGTTTATTTTACGTAAAATGACGGAGACATTTCACTGCAGAACACAAAGAGCTCAGAATTTTGCAAACAAAATACAAAATACAAAATAATTTTGTATTTCTGTTTTTTCTTTTTCTCAATTATAATATTATTGCTTAAAAAGGTTTTGTTTAATCAATTATCTACATAATACAAATAATGCATCTATAAAAAGCACAGTGTATTTTTACTTTTTACCATAGTACATTTCAAAGACAGTGTTTTCTTATGGTAAAATTTACTGCATATCCTGGTTACATCCTGCTTTAAATCACAGAAAATTGCACATAGTACTTGGAAGCACAGGTGGCTGGTAATCTATCAGTCTTTGGACACAATAACAAACTATGAAGGAAAAACCTATTTCCCTTTGGTTACTGTAATTCGGAGAGTTTTACTGTATGGGCAAGAACTGTGAAACTGTACCATACATAGTTTACTTAGCAGCAATCATCCTTCCTAGTAAATTTTCTTCAAGTTAGTGCTTTGTGCCTGATACAGAGCAACAGAAGAAGAGAGCAGGTGCAAAAAATTTGTGTGATTAAGCCCACATATCTTTGGATTGAGTTCTAATTTAGTTTCTTGGAAAAGGAAAATAGCTTCCAAGTAGCTGCAAGTTCAACTTGTGAGATATCAAGAAACACATCTATACTCAAATAACCCAGATTCATGAAACTAATCTCATACTTTACAGTTTCTACCAAGAAATCCTAGTGGCTTGTGGCAGACTGTATTTGTGATGGCAAAATAATTTATATTATAAATTATTCTGTCCAGCTTCACACGATCAAATGCTAATAATTACAAGGCTATAAAGGGACTGTTTCAATGTTTTCTAGGAGTTTCTTGGCTACATAATTTCCCAAACAATATTGTTTTTCAAATATTTTCATTGTATTTCTAGGTCATCTTTCAACATTTGATTTAATTTAAAATTTAAGTAAATATATATTTCTATTTTAAGTCAGGCAGTCTTGACATCTTTGCTAAATGCCTTTTGAGAAGATAAGACCACAATTCCCCTGTTCATACACATGGAAAGCAACGACAGACTAGCCTTCAAGGGGAACTACTTACTCATCAGTCATATGTAGCAAAGCACCTACATCTTCCAAGTATTGTCTTGGCTCAAGTCTGTTCAGTTTGTGAAATTTGAGAGATCAGAGCAGGTGTTAATTGCAGGCCATTCTGGTATGTTTATGTTGTATTGCTATATGGAACAAATGAAAGAAATATAACCATTCTAGAAGTTTCCAGTACAGTAAGCCAAAATTTCAGACCATATACCTGAAGTTCTGTGGTTTTACAGCATATTAAGAGCCCTCTCTGAGGTTAGATTGACATATAAAAGTTCTCATCTTTTATACAGCCATTGCAGCTAATTTAAGAAAATTTAATGCTATGAACCCTTTCAAAGCAATATTTTTTGTATTCCTGAAATTATAACCCATGAAATTACTGTTTTTCTTTGTCTTGTGATTGTAGTGTTTTCAAGGAAAGTTAAATGTGTTACATGTTACATCATTTATTATTGATGTTGTGCCACACCACAGGAAAAATAAACAGAAAATATTTTTTTATAGAAGATTTATGGTCTGCTTCCTTTAACTAGAAGCTATTTGTTTTAATTTAATGTATTTAATTTCCTAAATATTGTGTTTTCCTTAGAAATAATAAAACAGCTCTTAGATGTTCTGACATGTGCTCAGTAGTAGTCAAAGTTATACTGTCTGCCCAGCAAAATTAAAATTAAGTTTAGCATGGAAATAAGGAAGAACATAGCAATTTGAGCTTTGTGCCTTTAAAGAGAGAATATACAGACTCTAAATAATTTCAGAAGTATTTGAATATTTCCACAGTCCCTCTTCCTCTCTCAGGAACGTGCTGCAAATACTTTCCCTTAAGGAATTCCGTACAGAGCAGCTCTGTTAAACACACTGTAGAGGAGACACTAAAAGACAGGATGACTCTTTCCTATATTCTAGAATATTGTCTACCATTTAACTGCAAAGCAGTTTCTCTTCCACTGCAGTACTTTTATTTATGTCTTTAGTACCCCAGAAAAGCAGAAGATATGGGAGGTTTGAGTCCTGAAGAGATGCAGCTTTGTCCTGTGACCTACCCTGCTATACCACACCACTATTATTGATGAAGTGCTCCACAATACAGGTTTACAAACTGTTTGGCTTAAAATCAATCTTTCTTCTGCTGTCAGTGAACTTAAGGACTCAGTTGCTGAAAGATGTTCAGCAGATGCAGCTTCTGTGAAGTCAGCACTTTCCTTTTAGAGGAGTAAGATGTATCAGAGGATAGAATCTTCCTTTTCCTGAATCTAACCTTGGTAACCACAGGAAGCTGCACATCTTATGCTTTAAAGTAGGATGGGTTATTTTCCCATTATTTTTCTTCCACCTTTCAGTGTTATGCTCTCCATTTTTCCATATACCGCTGGAGTCACTTCGTCTGGAAGCTGAGAAGGGAAGAGGTGAAAATATTTCTGAACAAAAGCTTGTTATGGTATATTTATGTTGGTATCCTTATGTTAACTCTGTATTTCTTGTATAAAATGTGAGACTTTTAACTGCCAATATCTTATTCAGGGCTTCAAAAGTGGTGAAAAGGCTTTTGGAGACACAGAAAGAATGAGAAACTAAAGGTTTCAGAAAGACTAGAGCTGTGATTTTTCTGTGCACTGGTGAAATCTATCCTAGATGCCTGAGTTTGGAAACTCTGTCCTTTGGAAATCTACTCCATCCTGAATAAGGAAAACTTTTAAAAACTTTGAATCTACCCTGACAGGAAGTGTGGATTTCCTGTATTTCTTAACATACAGCTTAATGGTTATTCTTAGGATATCTACTTGATGAAATGTGCTGCTAAAAAAGATAAAGGCATAAGTGTCTTGATTTGATCCTGGAGCCAGCAGTCTTTAACGGGCATGACAGAACAGCATGAAGCTTCTCCACTCAGAGCTGAGAGAGAATGGATTTGGTTGCTTAACAAATCATCTGGGGCCCATTTGGGATGTTGTTGGAACTATGCTCTTTTCTCTCCTCCAGGAGACTGATGATGCTGAAAAAGCTGTGTTGGCCCAATGCAAAACACATCTTCCACTGACACAATTTTACATTTGTTTCATTTTGCCTTTTTTTGAGAATCTAGAATTTCATCTATATTTCAGATACCCAAGAGTTATGTTGTAACTGAGTCCCAACAGGATTTTAGAATTTCAATGATCTCTTTCCAGACAGAAATGTAACATTATAGTATTTAAAGGCAAAGGTAATTTTAGCCTATCTGAAAAACAGTGCATTTCACAACCTCTGAAATACATAGAATGACCTTTTCTTAAGCAACTTTATACATATCCGAAAGAATATTTACTGAACAGCAGAAATTTACTTTTTAAAGTGAATAAAATCATCACATAAAGAGATCAAAGGAAATCTTCAAGTGATCTTTATAAAAATGTTTAATGACTTTTAATGAATTCATACCTCCTTCCCACTCCCAAAAATTGTCCAAAAACTTTCTAGCAATGCAAGCCCTATATTAGTTCTAGAGTACTATTTTTGGAAAGATAGTAAAATAGGTAAAAATTCAGTAAGCTATGGAATTTTTAACTTTATATTAGTTTCCAAATATACAAGATCTTAGGACATTAAAATTAGTTTTTCAGGAAGGTGTCTATAAAGACTTTGACAATCTCTCCTGTTCTTGACTTTAGACATCATTCTTCTCTTTTGATGCAGATGCCTCAGGTATGGGCTAGTTAAAGAATATAAGCACTGTTAGGCTTCTAGAGCAAAACATTTAGAAGTAATAAAGTACTTTAAAAATCTAAATAGCTATTGGATAAACACCAATAATATTTCTACATGGAGATAGTTATGCTGTAGAAACGACGTTGTTTGCTGCTGTGCAGAGATCCTCACTGGAGATGTCTCTGTTGTTAAAGACTTTTGTACAGATTTCTAAAAAGGCCCTCATATTTTTGTGCTGGGGATCAGGAAGTCACTGTAAACAGAGTCTACTAGTTCTAGCTCCTATCTGTAGAGTAGGTTTTGCATAGCACTCCTTTTCATTTGTGAAGTGTAAAACATTAGGACAAGTTATAAAAAAAATATGCTGCATGTGAAAGTGTTTGTCTGAGTCCAATTAACATTCCTGAACATAAAAATGAAGTTAAATCATTAGGCTATATTAATACCTCCGATGCCTCGTCCATATGTTGTTTCAGCTTTCAAACATTGGATGTGACAATCTGTTCAGACATAGCATACTGTTCAATGTAAATACAGTGCCTGAAGCAAAGCTTTAAACCTGCAGTTCCTCTTTGAAGCAAACAACGTGTTCATAAGTGAACAGGATACTTGAGTATTCTGTGAGAGTTTCTGAGCATCCCTCCATGTTCAGATCCAGAGTCAACATCCCCACAATGCTTCATCATTCTATCAGAGAGGGAAACAACATGCACTTCAGACACCTAGATAGTGTCATTACATCCTGAGATCAAACTGCTGAATGAACCTGTCTGTATGACACTGTGGGAGCATTCTAGGCCTTGTTAAAGAACAGCAAACTCGAAATAATGTCAATGTAGGATAGGTTTAATCTTTAATTTTGTAAAGCCTCATTTGCTGAATTTTATATTCTAAAATTTTAGATCTGTATTTATTCCACTCCATACACACACTCCTCAGGATTTTCCTGATGGTGCACTCTAGATAAATAACAAATATGTTGTAGCATAAACAATATAGTATAAGAATGCTTAAAGAGAAATAAAACAAAATAAGAGCACACATGCAAAAGCAGAGAAATGTGCCTTTCTATTCTAATAGTCTTCTTACTCTTTTCTTTGTTGTTTATTTTAAGAAAAAAGGCTTTTGGGAATGATCTTTTTTCTCATTTTGTGTACCACATCTAGTATTATATGGGTCAGGTATGTTGTCCGTATCAAGCACTCCTGAAATGAAACTAACAATGAGTAATGACCTGAAATTTTCTGTACATTTAAAAAAAATAGAAGTCATGCATACTAAAACAAAAGCAGCCTTTTTTCAGGCCCCAATAAAATGGTGACTTGTTCAGGATTCTGTATTTTGCTTTAGTTTTCCCACCATAGTAAGAAGAAATATCCAGGGATACAGATTACTACACATGTGGAAGCACTGAAATATAATTTATTTTTAAACCAGCTACCTTAGTTTTTGCAATTCACTTAGGAATCTGTGTAAAGGTTTTGCATGCACTAAATTATTTTTCACATTTCATTCAACCCACAGTGGGACAATCAGCTTCGGGTTTCAGCTATGATTCTGCCTTGATCACAGCACATTATTATAACCACACAACCATCATTTGCTTTTCTTTCTCCAGCTAGAGATTATTGGGTTGCTTGCAGCTTTCTTAATTAAAAATGTGCTTATTTTGACTGGACTTAGGTTAAGAAGATTAAAGGGTATGGAGAATACACAATTTATGACTGAAATAGAAAGTTATCTGGGAAGTAAAATACAAGCGAAGCTTAAGACAGGTTAGTCTTCCCCTTCTGCAAATGTAGCCTCGTTCAGCAAAGGCCACATTTGCAGTGGAGACTTTATTGTTAGCTGTAGGAACCCAATTTTTTATTTTTACAGTATGATGACCATTTTCAAGGAGTTACACGTGCACCTAGGCAGGTTAGAAAATAGTGGATAATAATAGAGGATAGCAAGCTGAGACCAGTTGTATACTTCAGCAGCAGACTTTGTAAAGCAACTTCTGTCTGCAACTTAGTTGCAGAATCAGCCCAACTTGATTTGACTGACAACTGGCATTTTTACAAACTCATTCTCTTGCTTTTCTTAGTTTAGATAGTAGTAGAGAAATATTAAAAGATGTCTTCCATTCTGAAAAGTGAAGTCATGATTGTCTGAAAGGGGCTGGAACTGCCACAGCTTTTCTGCCTGATGCTTACACAATTTAACACAGTTGCTTTTGGAACTTCGTTTCCATGACTTTTTTCCTTAAATATGTGGAAATTAAATTGAAATCTCTTGTTGTGTAGGAAGGAAAAATGCCTCTACTTGACATGGAAAGTCGCTTGGATTTTTTTTGTGTGTGTTTTTTTGTTTGTTTGTTTGGGATTTTTTGTGAGGAATTAAAGCTATTTTGTTTGGATCTGATATATCACTGTTCACATTTTTGGTTTAGTTATCAAATTTTAAAAGGTAAAGACTTGTATATTCTTATGTCACATACAGATTCTACCTTGATTGAAATGAGAAGGCAGGCTGAATAATGAGATGGGCATCTTATATTTTTGTCCTATTGATGTAAAATAAAACTAAACACCTAGAGAATAAGAGGAAATAGACATTTTAAAAAGATATTACCTTGGATCAGATATCTCAGATAAACAACAGCTGTGATTCAGTTGTTTGTTGAAACAATGGTAAAAAGAAGTGCTGACTGTGACTGAAAAAAACAGGATGGCCTTTTGGTAGCTTTTGGATTTCACAAAATCACAGAATATTAGGAGTTGGAAGGGACCTCAAAAGATCATCTAGTCCAACCCCCCTGTCAGTGCAGGATCACGTAGATTAGGTCACACAGTAAATGATTTCCATCATCATATCACTACTGTGCTGTTATGACAACAGCTCCTACAGTACGAGATACCTGGAAGAACTAAGGACAGCTGGACTGGGGACAGCTGGGGTCACCCTCTTCTTTTTTTCTTTTTCCTTTTTTTTTTTTTGTGTATGCTGCTAGTTGCTACCTTCTGTCTGTGAAAAGACATAGTTGATTTGTGGATTTTATATGCCCTCTGTTTTTCTATCTCGCTTTGAATTTGAGTAATGAGACAGATGTAGTAGTGTCATGAATCCGTAGTGGGATTACATTGACCTAAATCTACAACACTAAACAGAAAGTGCTAGAAATGTTTGAAGATGTAAGAATACTAGACATGCTCTAAAACTGGTGACATTAAGAAAGAAAATTAATAGGAACTAATTGCAAAACTGTGTATTTTTCACTGAAGAGATACAAATATAATGTTGTAATCTCTAAGCAAATCTATGGAGTAAACAGAAATAATAATTGAATGTGTTTTCTTTTTCCTTCAAATTATTCACAGAATCACAGAATCACAGAA
>NW_010203320.1:0-406 GCF_000695765.1 Mesitornis unicolor
CCCCTCATTTTCCACCCTTTTCCCCTCATTTCCCCCTCAGGATCCCCAGCCTCTTTAATCCCCCATTTCCCTCAGTTTTTCCCCCAATTTTTAACACCTTTGCCCTCAGTTTTCTTCTCTTTTTAATCCAAATTTTCCCCTCAAGTTTTCCTTCTTTTTAACCCCATTTTCTCCTCAGTTTTATGCCCTTTTCCCCTCAGTTTTCTATCTTTTTTTAATCCCAATTTTTCCTCATTTTTCCACCCTTTTAACCCAAAATTTTCCTCAGTTTTCCACCCTTTTCCCCCTCAAGTTTCCCCTCATTTTAACCCCGTTTCCCCTCAGATTTCCCCTCAATTTAAGACCCATTTCCCCTCAGTTTTTGCCCCAGTTTCCCCTCAGTTTTTACCCCATTTGCCCTCCGTTT
>NW_010203321.1:0-219 GCF_000695765.1 Mesitornis unicolor
AAAATAAGAATAGAAATAAATCTTTCACCCAATCTGCGGCACCGCTCATGTCCGCTGCGCTCCGGCCATCGATCCCTGTCCATCCCACGGGATGCGGCCGAGGAGTTTCCATCCCAGTGAAGCGTTTCCACCCCCCCAAAGGGATGCGGAGCCTCCAGCATGGGACCGGGTGTGGGGTCCAGGACCACCAAACCGGCACAGCCCCGGCCCCCATGACCC
>NW_010203321.1:371-625 GCF_000695765.1 Mesitornis unicolor
CTGGCAATCAGTGCCTGCTATCAGTGCCGCGCTCTCCCCGGGAACAGGAGAGCTTATAAATATGAATTAGTGCGGAGAAAATCTACTCTCTTACCTAAAGCTAAATGTTATCTGGGTCCCTTTCCAGCAGTGGCTGACATTTCCAGAGTGCTTTTAGTCACATCTGCAGGAAGACAACTCATTTCTTTCTTTTTTTTTTTTTAAAAAAAAAAAAGGAGGGAGAGGAGGCCGGGCAACGGCGCATGGAGGGGCTG
>NW_010203321.1:665-967 GCF_000695765.1 Mesitornis unicolor
GAGATGCCGGGTGGGCTCTGCTGAAGCCTGGGGGCAGCAGCACAGGGTGGCCCCTGCCGAGTGAGGCCCTGAAACGTGAATGCTTGTGGCTGGGGGGCTCTGGGTGGGCATGGGGGGAGTGGGGAGCCTACATGTAGTGCCCAGGGCAGCGATGGCAGCTGAGGACAGGGTGGGACGGAAAGGGCCTGGTCCTGGTCCCCACATGCTGCTGCTTCCTGTTTGAGCTCCCTCTGGGACAGTGCCCACGTATGGGAACCAAAGGCAGTGGGGTCTGGCCTGAGAGCAGGGTTTGGTGCCTGAAA
>NW_010203322.1:0-13840 GCF_000695765.1 Mesitornis unicolor
TGGCAGAGGTGGGGTTTAAGGAGAGATGAGAAGGCGCACAGAGCAGTGGCCTTGCAGGCACTGAGCTCCTGATGTGCAGATGAAGGAGAAAAGAGAGAAGCTTTGCTACAGCTTGCTCTTTTTTGAATGGATTATTTAATCGGTGACATTAAGTCTTCCCAATTATTTCTTGCCATGGGTACTACCTATTTATTAATTTTCTTCATATAAATCTATCAAGCTGTTGCCGCACAGCAAGTAAACAAAAGCATCCCAAAGTTTTGATGGGACCACATAAAAGCAATCGAAGAGGTTAATTATCACTGTTAATTACTTGCTTTGCAGGCCCGGTGAAGCCTGGTGCCCTAAGTGCTTGGAAAGCCAGAGTGATGGGGCTGTGGGAACGAAAGCAGCAGCAGCGGGCGGGGAAGCCCTGCCATTGGGAGGACACTTGCAGAGGAACTGGCAGTTGGGTGTCAGTATGTCCAGGCTGGGACAAGGAGGTTTTGTGGAGGCCTCTGGACACCAGTGGTGTGACCAGGAGAGTGTTTCCCAATTTTTTACTTAATCAGCCTGGACTTCCTGCTCAATCAGTGGCTCTTCTGGCAGGGCAGTGCGGCTGGAGGGGCTGCAAGGGGCTTTCCAGGGAAGAGCTTTGGAAAGAAGGTTCAGAGACTGGAAAACTTTCCCTGGAGGGAACTGCGAAGGAAGTTTAAACTAATTTAGCATAACAAAGGGAAGGTTAAGAGGTGACTGGATCATCATCTCCAAGTACTTATTTAGGAATGAGAGGCTGTTTAATTTGGAGGACAAAGGCATAACAGCATACAAAGCCTGAAAGATGAAGACAGGCAAAAAAAGGGGCGTCTCCCTTGTTAATACTTAAGGGTATCTGCTAATGCATCTGGGACGATAAGAGTTTCCGTCCTTCAGTATCTTTAAATCCAGACTGAAGATCTTTCTAAAAGACATGCCTGGGTTCAGACAGAAATTATGGACTTCTGATCTTGTGTCTTATGGGAGTTCATATTAAATTATTTTATTTAATCCTTTGGCTTTAAGATCTATTCATCTCCTTGCAATAGCTAACAGCTCCTGCAAATCTGCTAAATCCATCTGATGACCATGACGTGATACACTTTGTGTCCATCTCACCCCAAAACACTGACCAGATCTAGAGCCCATACTGCTGTGCCATTGCAGACAGCAGGGCACCCGTTGAGCCTCCCCTTTCCCTCAAATAGATTTCAGTGGTGCAGTATTTTCCCCGCAGTAGTTTTCGGTCAAGGGATGGCTGAAGATTTGCTGCTGCACATATTGATGAAAGCATGTTTTGTGGTCTGAGCTCTGTTGTTTGCCAAGCATTACTGAGGTATATGGCATCATCTGCAGAGGCTGTACAGCTTTATTTCTGCTGAGCTCTGGCTACTCTGAAAAATGACTGTCACTGAAATGGTGGGAGCCAATACCTGCTTTTACAGAAAACTTTACAGTTTGGGAGAAGGAGTCCTCTCTAGTCCCTAAGAAACATTCAGGTTTCTGTTGGCCAAGTCCAAATTTGCCTGATGGGGGCATGAACCTAAAGCACCCGGCTGTGAAATCCTCCTGATTTAAGGCTGCTGCATGGTTTGAATTTCTTCTCCTTTGAGTCCTTGAGTTGCTCAGCTGAGTGTTGTGTTAATGCTGGGCTTTGAATTTGCTATTCCTCCTTTGAATCGCTATGCTCTGTTGCCCAACCATGCGGTAGTTTCTCAGCTGATGTAAATCAGTTTAGCTCCGCTGCCTTCGCTCCTCTGTCACGTACCCCGGCTCACGTTGTCTCCATGCAGCCCTGTGCCCCGAGGCAGCCACCAAAGCAACCTTGCTTGCCCCTCATAAGCCCTGCCTGGGAGGGTGAGGTTTAGCTGGAGATGCCAGTTAAAGCCCAGTCGTCTGGGGCAGAGCTTTTGGAGGAGCAGTGCTCTTGCCATCTCGGTCCTGGGGCCTGGACTGGGCTCTTGTATTTCCCACCCTCTGGAACCGACAGGGGAAACACTGCTGTCTGTCAGCCCCCTCAGTGCTGGCAGTGTGGAGGATTCACCTCCGCGAACATGGTCACCAGCAGTACATAAGAAGACAGCGTCCCTGCGCTAGGTCCTTGACTTCAGCAGGCTTCTTGGTGGATTCAGGCTTCCAGCATGACTCAGGGTATTGCAGCATATCCTTAAGATAACATCTTTTGCTTGCCAACATGTAGGCTGGCTGCCAAAGGTGGGGGAGGAGATCTGTTGTCTCTCTTTTGTATGTGCTCATAGTAAATAGATACACGCCAAATTGGTTGCACTTGCCTTTCTATTTCTCCGCTAGGAATTGAAGGAAGGGAAGAAGTAGCCCCCCCATGGTCTGCTCCAAACTGTTGCCCCACAGTGCTTGGTTCTTTGGATGCCCACCCACTGCTGCTGCAGCCAGCTATGTACCCCAGAAACAACAGTGCTGGACTCCAGCTTCTGCAGTGTGGTCCAAAATCCCTGACCTGCCGACTGGGATGTTCTCCTTTCCTGTGTCTGAACATGCTGCTGGGTGAGAGAGGCGCTGGTGTCCCTGGTTATGGGTGAAGGGAACTGAGGCACAGCAAGGCAAAGTGACATGGAGGTGCCACTGGCTGGGGTCAGAGCTGCCCAAGGCAGGGGCATCCTGCCCAGCCAAGCCCTTGTTCTGCAGCGCTGAGCAGCATGCTGGGCCACTCAGCCCCGTCTCCTGCCCTTGGCCCTTGCCTACTTCCAAAACCCCAGGACAGCATCAGTTTTTGATCTCCTGCCTCATTGCCAAACCATTAACATTTCCAGTTTAAACGCTTAATACAATGGCCTTATTTTGAAGGCTGCCAGCTGAGCTGCTCTGCTTAGGACTATCATTTCCAGCCGTTCTCTGGCAAGTTGCTTTCTCAAATGATTTAACAAAAAATAATCAAAGTTGTAACCACATCTATGGCTGCCTTTATCTCCGGGAGCAGGGAAAATTAGCTTGGAGGCTGTGAGGTGCTGTCTGAAATAGAAGTCTTCTACTGCAGACAGCACAGCTCCTGGCAGTGAAAAGACCAGAAACTAATGTGGCTCTTGCTGAAATTTCTGGCACTGGTGTTCTGCGGCTGAGTGAAAAGAGCAGCCTAAAAGCCACCTGATTTAGGCTGCTATCTTAAATCAGCTGTGGGTAACAGGTTCTCTTTATGCACACCATCCAGCTGTGCTGATACATTAGCAGGCTGACCCAGTAAGGAGATCTATAGAGTTAGTGAGTAGTTTTACTTAAATGCTCCTCTTTTTCTATTAGTTCTTCCTAGGCTGCAGTATTGGTTCTCTACCCTTTCCTAGCACAGCTGAGGAAGGAGAAAGCAGCACAAATTTTTGCCTCAGTGGAAGAGAATGGCAAAGGTGCCGAGTGCAGCTGGAGCCATCTCCTGTTCATTGCTCCTGAACCAGTGGACCAAATGGTCTGCTGGTGTAAAAAAACCCCACCTCAATGGCATACCAATTAGGTTACACCAATGTACTGCACCTGAGGCTCTGTCCCCCTCATCTCTAGGAAAAGTGGATTAGGTCCAGTGGATTGCTGACTTCTTTTATGAAGAAGCTGTAAAAAGTTCTTTTCTTCTGCTAGTGCTTCTCTCCAGGGAGTTGTTGGCAGAGAGAGGCGAGTCTCTCAGCAATAATACATTCCAAAGTTATTATACCAGCAGAGAAGAAACACAAGGATTTGAACTTGGTAATATGTATTATTTTTATGACAGGCCAGAACACTAAAGGGAATGCCCCCTCCCCCGCTGTGCAAACATTTACGGGGCTGCAAGACACCCAGCTCACTGCACCACAGGAGGGTGGCGGCTGCAACTAGGACCCCATTTCAGGGCTAATCCCATGGGAGGTGATAAACATGGCTCTTGGTTTTGGTGGCTTGGTCCTGCCACTGAGCGAGCTCTGGCACTGGCTGGGAGGGACAGAGATTTGGAAGGACCCTGCCTGGCCTCTGGACATGTCCCTTCTTCTGGCTGTGGACAGATGGGATCACCTTCTCCCTCCAGCACACCACTGCAATGAACCTGCTGGTTGTGATGAAACATTCGGGTAGCCAACACTGCAGGCGAGCCCAAATCTTTGTGCTGCTGTGGTAATAATAGTGCTTTCACATAGGAAATGAGTGAATTGTCAGCTGAGACCTCCTCTTTTTGTAATGATTAACCCTCCACTAATGATTTTATATAATACTGGGCAACGTTGAGTGCTGTGATATTGATGTTTAATGTGGTCCAAAGCAAGGGCTCAAGAAGCAATAAAGATTTACTCCAGCTAATGTGTGAGAACCAGGTTGTCCCTGGGCCCTGTAGTGAGCACTGGCTTGACGTGTTTGCTGTGGTGTGGCAGCCTCACCTAACAGGAGCTGAATTTCTGGCTAATAATTTAAGGCAGGCTGCACTGTATTTCTGATTACTGGAAAAAGCCATGATTCTTTTTTGCTACGTGTTATAAAACCAGCCCTGCATTCTTCATGGAGCTGGGGAGAGGAGGAGCACCTCATCCCTCTCTTTGAGCACCTAATCTGTCCCGCAGCAAAGCCTGCCCTTCCCACAGCGACGTGCTGGGCTGTGCAGAGGTGCTGCCCATGGGACAGGAAGCCAGCTCCCAAATGGAGGAGGACAGAGCACCACACCGGGACACCTGCTCAGCACCAGGATCCTTGCCCCATGCATGACTAAGGCAGATGGGGCTGGCGCAGATGGGCACCATTTACCAATAAGGTGGCGTGGGAGGAAAATTTGGAAGGACAAATTACGGTGAGTATTGATTCCCCCAGCCGCTCACAGAGAGATTTCATTTAGCAGCCCTGCCAATGACATTATGTGCAGGATCTCGTCCACGGCTGGTTCAGTGGCATTAAAAGAATTACTTTGGCCTAATGAATAGGAATAAGAATATTTCAACCTCCTCCCTGGAAAGTAATGGTGGATCATCAAGTGTGCAGCCAAGTCCAGGTCTAGTCCCTTGCCAAGTGAATGCAAATGACAGGTCGTTTTATTTAATGGAGACCATGGTGCGTTGTCCAAAACTGTTGTTTCTTTCTCTGTGGATTGGTTTCCCACACCACCTCTAAATCAAACCTCTGCTCCTGACTGACATTTCTTTCAAGCAGAAGAGATTTTTGCTGACTCTTGCACTGAAATATGTCAATGAATTGCACCCAAACTCCTCGGTCAGCTGTATTTTGTGCTGTACTATGTGAGGAGGCAGAAGCTGATGTGCTGATGGTGGTCACCACCAGCCCATGGCAGAGATGGAGCCTCTGCCTTCTGCCAGCTAAGAGCAGGTGAGATGCTCCATAAATTTCACTGCTGCCCCATCCCACAAGACCAAGGAGGTGTGGTAGAGCCCCACACCCTGGCACTGAGCCCTTTGCTGGACACTGCGGGAGGAGCGGGGGGTGTGTGCATCTGATCAGTCCTTAATTTAGTGCTACACTTACAGTGACTTATTAAACTCTTTGAACACGGGCCACACTTCACCAGGGCTCACAAATTAGATTAGCACAAGACAAAATACTTACTGTCATAAACAAACATTTTCAGATGGGATGCAGTGGTTTGCTTCATACAACAGTGATGAGTTGTAACAGCCATGGCTGAGGGTGGGTTTTTTCCTTTCTTTTGTAAAAAAACAGAAAGTGTTTGCAAAGTAAAGTCTGACATTTCAGCCACAGACCAGTCACCTTTCAAATGTAACGGCTGTGACTGCTCACCAGTGGTTAATCCTTGCATAGAGATTTTTACTTAAAGAGCTGGAGGGAGATGGGTTTTTTGTTTATTTGTTCAGAATCAGGGTTCTTCCCTAATTAATTTTTTAGTTGACAGGGAGAACAGGTTTCTGCTTTGTTTCTCCAAGTGTTTTGATGCACGAGCAGAGATGTCGTGCAGAATGTGTGTTTGCAAAAGAGGCTGACGGGAAAGATCAAAACTGATTTGTTATGTTTGCAGAGAAAGAGGCTCCATACCCTCAAGACAAAGCAGGGAGTGAGTGAAGGCCCCAGACACCAGTATTTTGGAGCTGAAATTGTGGCTGTAAGCTGGTGATCAAAGTCCTGTTGACCTTGCAGAAGCCACAGTTTCATGCCAGGGGTCTGTCACATTCTGCTCCCCCCTCCCAGTCTCTGACCTGCTCTGGACAACGTAACACAGCTCTGGACCCTTCTCCTGTGGGATGAGTTGAGGACTGCAAGCTGCGTAGGTGCTTCTGCTCCAAGGCTGAGCAGAGAGGGGGCTGCTGGGCAGTTTGGGAATGAGCTGTGCTGGGAGAGATGCTAGACAGGTCTCTGACCATTTGCAAACAAGCTGCAAAATCATGCTGACAATAGGCCTCCAAAGCCGCCTTTGGCTGGAACCATGCCTGGAAAATGTTATTTCCCAAGTGGAGACTTCAGCAGTTACGAATCCCTGTCTGATGTGGTCAAAGAACATGGCAAACACATGACCCATTACCATGATCCGCCAGGCTGGGTCTTGCTAAAGTGCTTGTTTAACCCTCTCTGACACCACCCAGAAGCGTCTGCCTACGAGCACGGAGGCAGCCAGCATTAGTCCATCCTGGTGCAAATCTCCCATCCCCACAGGCACGGGCAGATGGGAGCTCCCTGAGGAAGGGCTGGCCCGGCTGCTGGGAAAGCAACAGTGGAGAGCATGGGAATAGGAGAGGAGCTGGCTGCACCGCTCCCACGGAGAGCAACTGCTCGGTGTGAGGACTTACTGGGGTGGTGGCACTGATGCTGCTGGGGCTGGTCTGGGGGATTGTCTCCTCTTTCCTGATGTATCACTGCTTCTGAAGGCTGTCAGTCGCCCTGGCTCTTTTTTTATTGCTTTGCTTGCAGCCTTTGTTCTTCATGGCAAACCACTGCCAAGGGTGGGTGAGCTGTGATGTGGGATCTGTGCTGGGATGGTAAGATGAAGGTCCTGCTTGGGCTCCACAGCCACAACCTGAGCTCTCTGGGCATAGCAGCATTGGTGACCCTCAAGGGCATGGGCACCATGTGGGGAACTCCCTGTCCCATCCTGCTGCTTGCTGAGGACTTTCACCTTCATGGGCAGGCAGCAGCAGTGAGCTGCCATAGTCCTTCAGGAACCATCCTAAATTGCCTCTAATGGGTCTCCAACAGCGAAACCCTTCTGGACTGATTGCTGTCCACAGCAATGTCGTGACTGGGCCTGAAGTTGGTCCCAGCTGAGGTGCTTCAACTGAGGGGCACACATGCGGATCAGGGTGTGCTTGTCTCTCCAAAGAGCCACAGCACTGTGTCCTGTTGTCAGCGTGAGCTTGGTGAGTTCAGAGAGTGTTTTTATACAATTGGGGCTGGGAAGCATTGAAGAGATTTTTCGTTTGTTTTTTTTTTCTTCCCTTTTAAACGATAAATAACGACAAAATCCATCTCCTGCCTCTTTAAAACAGCTCCTTTTCCTGACAGATAGATAGATATAATGAGATTCTCGAAGTTGTAAATCTACTGTGCCTTTATTACCTGCATCGGTTGGAGATGAAGTGAAGAGAACTTCATACTGAGAGGACTCTTGAAAGGTTACAAAGGGAACCAGCGGTCTTCAGAAAATCTTCATCTAGAGAAAACAGGCAAGAAAACCCGCAAAGAAAAAGGCACTTGAGCTGGGTGAATAGGTGTCAGGGCTGAATGCAAGCGACACAGTAGCAGGGCACCTTGCCATGAAAATGAGCTGGAGCCAGTCTCCTGGGGGAGTAGCTCTGGTGCAAGAGCTGGCCAGTGGGGGCTGTGGACGGCCCTTACCCCCACCTCTGGGTGTGCACCCCTGCCCTCGCACACCCAAAGTCCCTGCGCTGGTGGGGGCAGGTAGGGGAAACAAATGGTGACAGTGTTAAAGCAAAAAGCAGAGCTCACTGCATCCCCATACTGCCCCATCTTCCCTCTGGGCTCTTGTGGAGTCACAAGTGGGTGTGTGGCTGGGAAAAGGGAGAGATGTGGGAAATGGGTGTGGAAAATATTTTTAATCTGGTCAGTGGGGATCTCCCAGGTGAGCAGGTGGCAGCTCTGTGCTTGGTGTGGTGCCCTGTCCAAGGGACTGGCAAAACTGTAGAAAGAACCCAGTGACTCCTGAGCAGGGTTGCTGTTTATCAGTTGGAACAGGTCCTTGCTTGGTACGGCTGTGGCCAAGAAAGTAGAAGGTAAATGAGGATGTCCCAGGCCCTATTTGCCCCGGGGCCAGTCCTGGTGCTGTCAGGGGGCTGTGATTGCCAAACATGGTGAAAATGGGCTGGAGACGGTGGTGGGAAGTGCCGTGCAGCCTGCTCCTAAAGAAAAACAGGCTGTCGTGCAAAGTGATGTCTGCAGTGTGATGCAATGGTGTCTTCATGTCATAGTGAGAGCTGGCAGTAATTTTAGTGGCAGAGAGTGAGGCTTAAACCTTTCTCTTCCCATCACGAGGCTGAAGATGAAAGATGGACCTGTGCTTGCTGGCTTTCAAGCAGGCTCCCACCCTATGTGGCCTCACTGACACCTGGCCCTTGCTGAGCCAGGAAGGCAATCCAGACAGCAGAGCTGCAAGTGGGTAGGGAGCAGACAACATCTTTAAGCTGTGAGCATTGGAGAATATTAACTGATCTTGGGCTTTCCGACTGCCAAAAAGTGATGCTTGAGCAATGTGGCGCCAGGAATCCTGAAGTCATTTTTGTAGCCTTGGAAAATGCAGCTGCTTTGGGATTTCAGCCCAAGACGGCTGTTATTATCCACTGTGCAGAATGAAGCTTCTGTTGGGAGCTTTTACAAAGGCCATCAGTCTTCCCAAATAGTGGTTGTTTTTATCACCTGGCAGTAATGATACTCTCTGGTCCCTTTAATAACCAAGCATGTTCCCAAAGTGAGACCGGGAAACTCATTTAGGGCTTGCCCCCTCCGAGGAAAACGGCTTACAATTTTCTGCCAGGTAGCCCTTACCGTTGTGAGAATGGGCACGGCTCACCTAATAAAAACCTTGCTGACAGACACAACCTCCTGGAGGTTTATCTAAGTTGTTTGTTGCGGAGCAGAGCAACATATATCACACCTGAAACACTCGCCAAGCAGCAATCCTAATGCATGCGGTGTCTCTGCTGTAATTGATTCGCAGGCAGGACAAATACCCGCCGGAGAGTGTGAGGGGCTCTGAGTATTCTCCCAGCTAAACCGATATAATGGTGTGTGAAATGGTCTTGCTGAAGCCTGTGGCTAAAATGCAGCTTGTAAGCTGCCTGGCTGTGAAACAACATCACCCAAAATATGCCCGTCCCTGCACGCGTTGGCTGGGCACCTGGGCTCCAGTTTAGAAGGAAGCACATTAAGAACTGGGTCAAAAGTGATGGCTCTTGCCAGTAATGTGGGTGAAGCATCACATGTGCATTGACTTCCATTTTTTGACCAATGCTGAGATTTATTGTTCCCCCAGGTAAACATTGAACAAGGAAAGGCCTTGTCTGGTTGCTTGTTTCAGTCAGTAAATGCAGTGAGTACCCCAGGTGGGAAGCACTGCTGTCTGGGACCGTGTGCCCTGACTCCCTCTCCCAGAGTTAGGGTGAGTGATGGGACTGACCTCACTTAAAACCACAGGGAGCTGTGAATTTTAGGGATGGCTAAAGTCGACAGGGCCAGCTCGGTGTGGCACAGTAGTACTTCTACCCTGGCTGTAAAGCATGGGGTGTCTCTGGGCACACCCAAGTCCTTCACACTAGGAAATAGCCTTAAATTTCGTCACTCATCCAGCATCTCGCATGTGCAGGTGGGGATAGCTGTGGTACAGCCTCCACATTGCTCAGCGACGGGGGAATGTGGGGCACAGAGGTGCCTCACACACTGGAAAACCTCCCCCAAAAAATGGGCTGTCTAGGGGAGTGGGTGGTGGGGAAAGGCTGCTGTCTCCCAGCAAGCTGCTTAATTTCATCGGCTACACAGGGCTGCTTCGCCACACGCCTCCCTGAACAGGATCAGGCAGTATTAGAGATTTGATCCTTGGGAGGTGCTGGGGGAAATGTCTTATGGTGCGAAACTAGAGGAGCTCAGCCTGTTTAGCTTATTAAAAAGAAGATCAAGAGGTGACTTAATTGTGCTGTGTGAAGTACCTTCACAGGGAGAGAAAGGCAAGTATTAAAGGGCTGTTTAATCTAGAGGAGAAAGGCATTGCATGAGTCTGCGCCTGGAAGCTGAAGCCAGACAAATTCAAATTGGGAATCAAGCAGACCTTTCTAAAAGTGCGTGTTAATAAAGATTAAACTACCCAGGAGAGCAGCGCATTCCCTCGCCTTTGATTTATTTAGACCCAGACAGGATGCATTTCTGCGCCGTACACTTTAGCCAAGCAGGAGCTATCAGGCTCGGTACAGGAGTAATTGGATGCCAGACTCGGCCCTGCATCAGGGAGAGGTCAGGCGAGATGATCTAATGGTCTCTGCCGGCCATCGGTCCTCCCGCACCCGGTGGCTGTGATTTGTGTGCCTGCAGCCAGTCGGCTGACGGGGACATGGCTCTACCAAGAAACATCAGTGGAGAAACGCAAGGAACATGGCACTGTGTCAGCAGGGACAAGAAGAAGACAGGTGAAGATTGACAGGTGTGTGGGGAGAGTAAAAATATTAGAATGGAGAGGCTTTTAGCCAGAAAATAGCTTTTTACTAAAAAACAAAACAAAACAAAACAAAACAGACAAAACCAGATGAACTCTGTGGACATTAGCAGACATGTAAATCTTTTGTGCATAGACACCCCTACTTTTTCTCACAATCCCTTAGAAATAAAACCACTTCTCAAATTTTATATTGACCAGAAAACCAAGGTTTCAATAGGAAAACCTCATTTGGGGAAAGAAAAATACAAACCATATCCCAATTTCATGTAAGAAGGGTACAGTAAAATGATACCTGAAAATGATACCTCAGTGAGACCCAGGAGCAGCTCAGGAGCCACTGTACACTTCTGACAATGCTGAAGTACATTGTGAACTTACTTTCCTCTTTATTTTTATGATCCACTCCTGAGGGCTGGCAGATGAGTATGACTGCACAGAGGCGCTGCCCTGGGCTGCTCCTCATCGTTTTTAAGAACATTGTGATTCGGCAGAGCTCATCTCCCACTCACTGCCTGGAATCACTGCCCCAGCCCTGTGGGACGCTGTGCCGGGAGTGGGATTTCGAGATGAAGCACAAAAGCGTAGAGGGATGTGCCAAACCTCAAATGCCCCAGACAAGGTGACGGGCTCCTTCAGCAAAGGATGGAGCCTGCAGAGGGCTCTTGCTGAGAAGTTGTTGTTCAAGGTGCTTTTCATAATACTTTAAAAAATGTGTTTGCTTCCTCTTGCAAATGTTCAAACATCTTTAAAGTGTCTGTGGTGCCAAGCTGCTTCTCGCCCTGTTTTAAGAGAAAATAAGCTTTCTTTAAGGAAAAGGAGCCACAAAAAGCACAGCAAGCCCAAAGTTAACAGCAAGCAGACCGAAACTAAATTAACACCAGCAAGATTTCAGCTGCCCCTCCAAAATATTGTGTCTCACAGCAAAGGGTCTTTGAAAAGATGGGAGAACAGATTGGTTTAGTGCATCTTTGTGGTGTCTCTGCAGCACAGATGAAGCTCAGGCCTCCCCTTGCCAAGCCTGCAATAGGGCCTCCCAGCCCCCTAAAGTGGACAATCGCAGCAGGCTTGGAAGAGCCACAAGCACCCGTGGGTCCAGTGCCATGGGGGGATGTGACTCTGGCCACTGCAGCTGGCCAGTTTGGAGAAGCATCACCTGCAAAACTGGAGCATGATCCCAAAAAAAGGAGCCTGGTGGTGAGAAGGAGGCAAGGGAAGAAGAGCCTGGCCCTTCTCTAGTGCTATAAAGGTGGAGGTGAGAGAACGAGTGTGTTAGCCATTGGCCATGGTGCCCCAGATCCATGTGGATTATGTTGGCCAGCTTCAGTGCTGGAAATAGGCAGCTAACAGGAGTTCCTCTTTGTAACAGATAATAGTCAAAACAGCTTGAAAGCTGTTCATAATGAGAGCCCTGAGAACAGCCAATGCTACACACACAGAGAGCGAATACTGTCATTAAGCGCTCTTTGGTTGACAGTCCCAGCGGTTCATTATCCCCCATCACTGCCTGGGGAGGGTGGAGGAGGAGCGAGAGGGTGAGGGATTTTTTTAAATAATGCTTTTTTTTCTAAATTAATCTCCACTGTAAAGCAGAGCAACAAAGGAGCAGTATAATGACGTCCTGCCTCACCAGTGCCCTCTGAGGCTGAAGACTGGGACTCTTCCAGGAACCAGTCAGGAAAATCAGGCATAGACTGGTAGGGGAAGGGGCCCATGGGGAGTGGGGCTGGGGGCCCTCTGCAGAGCAAGGTTATGTGAGATCATGCCTGGCACAGGGATCTGCTGCCGTAGGAGCGAGTTCAAGACAGGGCTGTAGTGATGGTGCGGAGAGGGGAAAGGCCAGGCTGTGGGTTAGACATGTGTGAGTGAGTCTGGCACAGCTAACAGCAGCGCACGCACCGGTGCTGCAATTTGTCACACTGGCTGCTGTGGCACAGCACGGCATGGCATGCAGGGGCCTGCTCCACTCTGCTTCCACACCCCATGTCCTCACCCTGCATTGAGCCAGGCGTGCAGGAGTGCCACCAGCATTTCAAAATCCTGCACAGGGGTACCATGATGCTCCTGCTGCTGCCAGATCAGCCCTTGCAGCACATCCCCAGCAAAGGCTTTGCTGCTCAGTGCCACCAAAATGCAATTCCAGCCTTGACTTTATTTAATTACTTTGGCTAATACAATTGTATCTATCTCCATGTTTTCCCTCTTTTTCAAAGATATGATTTCTGGGTGTATTTTTCTCCTCTAGTATTGCAAACAAAAATTTGCCCTTATGACCCTGGCTAATATTTCTGACCCACATTAGGCAGCAGCTGCAGCAGACATCAGCTCTAGCAAATGATGCACCAAGTGCCGGGAGCCACCTTCTCTGTGCGAGGCTGCTTGCAAGCAGGTTGCGTCTTCCTCATGTGGCTGGAGGTGGGTGTCCCAGGCTGTGCCTCTGGAGCCCTTGTACGCATGTAGGGCCCTCTCCTTGCAGGGACTGTGGAGCAGGAGCAGATCTCCCAGGTCTTGTCTTGCAGTGAATCAAACCCCATAGTTACCTGTGTGCAGGATGATGAGCCTGGTGCAGGAGCAGGGCTGGCAGCACTGTCGGCATTTGCAGACCAAGCTGGAGTGAATCCTGCCTAGGCTAGAGGGGGGTGTCAAGAGACGATGTTTTATAATTCGCCTCCTCATTTGAAAAAGCAATGTTTGGTTTTTGTTAGGGATAATATTACAGTGCAGCTTGGGTTGTCTGAGCAGAGATTTTTAGATGTGAAAATTCGTGTATGCCCAGAGGAAACCTCTGCACCCTGCTCACCTGGTCAGAGGAGCTCGGTGGCCTGCTGTTGTCATCCAAATTCATCAGGCCATCCCTTGGGCACCAGGAGAAATGCAGGCGGGGCTTGTTAAAACTTGTGCAATTATTTTCCTAGCCTGCCAAGTTGCCCGGGCAGATGA
This sequence comes from Mesitornis unicolor, assembly GCF_000695765.1. Taxonomy (NCBI): domain Eukaryota; kingdom Metazoa; phylum Chordata; class Aves; order Mesitornithiformes; family Mesitornithidae; genus Mesitornis; species Mesitornis unicolor. Next base: position 13,553 of record NW_010203322.1, read on the forward strand.
GTCACTGTGGCTGCACCATCGCTCCATCCCTGCACTTCATCAGTATTATCTCCCCTTCAGCTCCAGTATCTGCAGGAATCATCATTGCTTATTCCTGAGTCAGGATGCTGAATCTCTTCGATTCCAGCAACATCGCTGCATTCACAACCTTGTCATTATCCTGAGGCTGATAACCACAGGCAGAGGTGTTCATTTTTTAAGTCATTGAGCAATGTCTTGTTTGTGACACAGTGGATATCCAGAAATACAAGATACTGCAGCCCTTTCCATCCTCCCAAATCAACTGCT
>NW_010203322.1:13867-15227 GCF_000695765.1 Mesitornis unicolor
GACCCAGCCTCACCGTCCTGCTCAGCCCTTGAAATGGATCCTGGTTTAGAGCAGCTTGGCTGCAGGTCACGTAGCAGCCCCCTCCTTGAGTGCCATGGCCTGGCATCGCCAGATGGGCCAGATAGGGCCTGCTGGGGGCTGCAGATCGCTGTTTTAATGGCTTTATTATGACACCCTGTTTTAGTTACTGCTGAACAGTGTTTATAGAGAGTCAAGGCCTTTTCTGCTTCTCACACCACCCCACCAGTGAGCAGGCTGGGGGTGCACAAGAAGTTGGGAGGTGACAAGGATGGGACTGCTGACCCCAAAAGACTAAAACGATATTCCTTACCATATGGGGATATTCCATACCATATGATGTCACACTTAGCATATAAAACTGGGGAACGAAGCAGGAAGGGGGGGGTATGTTTGGAGTTATGGCATTTGTCTCCCTGGGTAACTGTTACACATAATGGAGCCCTGCTTTCCTGGAGATGGCTGAACGCCTGCCTAACAATTGGAAGTAGTGAATGAATACCTTGTTTTGCTTTGTGTGAGTGGCTTTTGCTTTACCTGTTAAACTGTATTTATCTCAATCCATGAGTTTTCTCACTTTTACTCTTCTGGTCTGCTCTCCCACCCCACAAGGGGATGAGTGAGTGAGAGACTGCATGGAGCTGACTTGCCAGCTGGGGTTAAACTACAACACACCCAAGCATTACACTGGCTCGTTCCCAAGTGTGGCACTGCTCTGTTTTAATGAGCTTTGAAGATTGCACTAGCAGTGTGGACCTGGCTGTTTGACAGCGGTCAGCAGGGCTAATTAATCTGGTGTGCCCCCAGAGCCCCACGCCTGCCTGCGGCCCCAGCTGGGGCAATGCCGATAGCATGGCTGGGCTGAGGCTGAGACATGAAACTGCCTTAGAAAGTGTGTGTAAAGGGGCCTGTTCTTACCCAGCTCTCCCCCCTTAAATTAAGGCTAATGCTGTTTGTAATCTCAAAGTCTAACTTCTTCCTTTGATTAAAAAAAACCAACCCAAAACCAAAAAACACAAACCACTTCTGAAACAAGGTCCAAGTGGGCCTCTGTGTGTTGCTCCATAATGCCGCTGGGCCCAGATGAGGATGCTCCTCGCTAGTACAGAATCACAGAATCTTAGGAGTTGGAAGGAACCGTGAAAGATCACCCAGTCCAACCCCCCTGCCAGAGCAGGATCACCCAGACCAGGTCACACAGGAAGGCGTCCAGGCGGGTTTCGAATGTCTCCAGAGAAGGAGACTCCACAACCTCTCTGGGCAGCCTGGTCCAGTGCTCTGGCACCCTCACAGTAAAAAGGTTTTCCTCCTATGCTTCAGCTTGCTCTCATTGCCCCTTGTC
>NW_010203323.1:0-988 GCF_000695765.1 Mesitornis unicolor
TCATCCCGCGAAAGCGCCCGGGGCTGGGGGCGAAAAGGGTCTGGGAGGTTTCCCTGGGCTCCAGACCAAAGTCCAGAAGGGGCGTTTGGGCCCTGCGCGGGACCCACTCAGAAGCCCACAGGACACGACGAGAGGCGACGCAGACTGTAGGTTCTTCACAAAAGCCTCCGTGGCCCAGTGCTGGGGTAGTTGAGGACAAACTTTTATCAAAGTTTTGAAGCCGCCTGGGAGCAGTTGCGTGGAGCTGGGGGGTCCCCGCAGGATCCCACCGCGCAATCGGACAGCTGCGAGGGGCGGCCTGTCCCCACTCCGCACTCTCTGCTACATCTCCTGAGTCCCTCGTCAAGGTGGCTACTGAAATGCAAATGCTATAGGAAGGCACCTGCGATTCAGAGCAAGCCAGATTGCTCGCAGCCCCTTTGATGTGTCCGATGCGGCTGCGTGGACATTTTCCGTATCTCCAGCCGCGGGGAGGTTTCTCACCGAAACACAGATATTTCCAATAACAGCAGCGAGAAGTTCAAATACAAATGTAATATGTTAGTGAAAGAAAGCCCAGGAATATCGGCTGGGACGGGGAAACAAATTCACTGCAAGTGTTTATCTGCCCGTGCATCTGTTTATCTTGGCGGCACAGAATCCGCGAGTATGCAGGGGCTGCTGTTTGGACTTGAACTCGTTTTGCTGCCCCAAAATCTCCCCTGCTCTCCCCAGGCACCTCTCCACTGTAACCTCCGCACGAAATAAACCATTTAACGAGGGTACGGAAATAGAAAATCAGATTCAAAACTCCGGAAGTATTTCGTCACAGACAATAAAAAGCACAGCGTGTGCTACGAAGGTGTGTGCTTGATGTTTCCTCATATGGCTCTTTCCTAATTTTCTATTTCCAGGGGAAGAGGGACGCGGGGAGAACTTTTTCCCAAAGGCTGCGTGCGAGGAATGAGCGAGGATGATCACCCCTTTGGTGCCGATTAACGGCACCGAG
>NW_010203323.1:1122-1346 GCF_000695765.1 Mesitornis unicolor
CGCTGGGCGCCTTACACACCCGTCGGACCCCGTCGCGGGGGTGAACAAACCTGAGGTGCCTCCACATCGGACCAAATAAATACTTAACTATCTCAAAATTGCAAGAAGCGCGTAAAAGACGATGGATGCACGGCCGTCCTCGGAATCCGTTTTCCCCAAAACGAAGAAGCGGGGTGCAAGAGCCAGCGCGGGGGAGGCGGTGGGGGGTTGAAAACCCTCCCCCT
>NW_010203324.1:0-260 GCF_000695765.1 Mesitornis unicolor
CGGCCTCCAGGGACCTTCAGTGGCCACCAGGAACCCCCATGGCCACCAGGGACCCTCATGGCCACCAGGGACCCATGGGGGCCCTGACATCCCCATGGTGGCCATAAGGGCTTCATGGTGACCTTGGGATCCTGTGGTGGCCACAGGGTCCTCGTGGTGGCCACAGGGGCTTCATGGTGGCCCTACCATGACCATGGTGGCCCAAAGTCCCTGTGGTGGCCCCAAGGACCCCGTAGTGGCCCTGGGATCCTGTGGGGGGC
>NW_010203325.1:0-244 GCF_000695765.1 Mesitornis unicolor
ATCTCCCGAAAGATGAGGCAGCAGCCCGCCGGCCGTCACCGATTCCCTCCCGGTGGTGAGGTGTACCCCCTCTGCCGCCCCGCGGCCCGAGGCGTCTCCTAGGCGGTGGTGCCCTCCTCCTGCCCCTCCCTCTGCGCGGGCTCGGATGTGAAGCGCAGCCGGGCCTCTGTGTCCAAGGAGCACGGCGGGGGGTTTGCTTCAGTTCCTGATCTCTTGTGCTTCGGGGCTGCAGAGGTTTTTCTCG
>NW_010203325.1:278-520 GCF_000695765.1 Mesitornis unicolor
GGTCTTACGGCTCCTTTCTCTGAACTCCTGAACAAGCGTGTAATCTGCACAGCTGAACTGCAAATAGCCCGTGAGGTGCGTGTATTAAAATAGGTGTTTGCGTTTGGAAATAGAGGTAAGCATCAGTTCTGTTAGTGGTTATCAGGAAGCTGCTATAGTTGTGTCTAGATACCCATTTTCTACTCCCATCTCCAAATTACAAATAAAGACAACTTCTTTTTTTTTTTTTTTCTTCTTTCACA
>NW_010203325.1:674-935 GCF_000695765.1 Mesitornis unicolor
AGGTAACTGTAATGAACTTCTATTTAAGTAAAATTCTGCAAAGAGTTGATTTTGAAAAATTATGTAAGACTTTGCACTTCCATTTACAGGAGGGGGGTAAAAAAAACCTCAAGACATTCTTTGAATGTACCTCACTTAGGAGTTATTTAAATAAACAGCTTAATTTTCAGTCTTACTGACTTGAGACTGGAGATTCAAAATTTCTCAGAGTAACAGGTCAAGAGGGGGTTTTTTTGGTCCTTTTATTGGTCTCTCCCCCCC
>NW_010203325.1:970-1295 GCF_000695765.1 Mesitornis unicolor
AAATTGTTGTTTTGATGGTTCTGGTTTTTCATAACCTTTTTTATAGTACATTGTTGGAAATAGTGAGCAAACTTTTTTTTCCTGTTTCATCCTGCATCTGTTGAAAGATACGCTTTCTTAAGCTTTTTTGATAAAATGAGACTAATTTTTTTTTCTTCTAATGTATGATTTAAGTTTAAGTCGGTAACTGTGTAAGGCCAGTTCCTCATTCTGTTGAAATCACTGGCAAAAATCTCACTAAGTTAAATGCTACAAGGTGAGATAACTAGTGGCTGATTTGTTGTTTTGTTACTTGTTGGCAAATAGTTCAGCTGAGGTACTTTGA
>NW_010203325.1:1433-1909 GCF_000695765.1 Mesitornis unicolor
GGCTGTTACAACTTAAATTCTCTAACACTTATCTCTGAGGCTTTCTGATGTTTATTTATTTTACATAGAACGTAACACAAAAATTTTCTTGAAAGTAATGTAAAAAAATTGTCATTAAAAAGTAGATGTTCTTTTTTAATTCAACAGGAAAAAGAGGCTATTTTTCTTCTGGATGATAAACATATAAATGAAATTAACCTGGCATCAGGGAAGACGAAGAAAATCCCTCGGCTGCAGTCATTGTTGAAAAATGTAGTTGTTTTAACAACATCAAGAAATGGTTAAGTATAGTATCTTATGTATTCTAAACTCATGTTACTTTATTTTTAGCTGTATCAACATAGAAAGTTAGAATGTCTGAAGGATCTGTCAGTTCACAGTTAGCTAAGACGGAAGGAAAATCATTTTAAGTACTTCACAAGAATGTGCTTCTAAAGGTGTCTCTCCCAATGAAAACAGGTGCTTGGTTGGCAGGA
>NW_010203325.1:1930-10860 GCF_000695765.1 Mesitornis unicolor
CTTTGGAATAAAGATCAGGACTGCCTGAACATTGTGCCAGCAATTGAAGAGTCTAGGAAAGTAGTTGCAGCAGCACAAGGTAGGTTTTTTCCAGTTAGTCTGTTGAAGAATGGAATAGAGCAGGAGTGATTTTTCCCTTTGCTAAGTTTTATTGCACAAGTAAATCTGTATTCTCACATTGTTTTGCATTTGTGCTAGCTAAGCTTTGACGAATGTCGTTTTTGTCACTTGAATGGTACAGTTTTTTGTGTTCAGTAATCACCTGTAAATAGCAATCAATTTTCATATACAGTAAATTTTTTCTTTTTTAATGGTTAGTTTCTAACTGTAGGAAGACATTCCTTACTAGGCTATCAAGACTTTAGAGCATATGTACGTTTCATGTAAACCCTGTACACATAATTTGAAGTTTATTCTGTGGGTACGTTTTTATGACAAATGCTAACCTGAGAGAATAGTGTAAAGGCACATATTTGCAAACTGAAGTATCAAATATTGTCACGTATTGAATAATTTCACTGATACCAGGTTAGGAAGTGAAGTATTGTACAAGCAATTCTGTTATTTCAGGGAAGATCAGTGGTGCCTTTAGGAGTGTAAGGTAATAGACGATAGGGCACTTATGCATTTATTAATAGTTTTCATAATAGATTTCAAGAAGGACAATCTTGGGAAACAACTCTCATGGTTGTGTCTTGTGGGAAAGATAATTCATAAAAATGTGTGTCCCATCTGACATTATTGCTACCCAAGCTATCAGTGATGAATCTGGAAATGAAAGATAATTAAGGTAGCAACTTGGATTTCCTGTGATAGAGAAGAAAGTACATTTTCTTTCTCTTTTAAAATCTAAATCTAACAGAGAGCAGAAACTGCTCTGATGCATTCTTGTGTTTGTTGTTTCCCCCCCACAGAGTGTTTAATGAGATTGTATTTGTATGTATCGGGAGATGGCAGAAAGGCACTACTAACTACTCCTACAGCATGTGTCTTTTTGTGGGAGAGCACAGAACATGAGAGTACATCCTCGTATAAAAATTCTTCTTCTGGGCATTGGACACAGATTTTGCCCAATGAATCAGTTGTGTTGCCTTCTACTGAAGAAAAAGAAATTGGAGTACATGCTGCTTTTATACAAAATGAGGTAAATAATAAGCCCTAAAGCTATAATTTAATCTCTTAAGTAAATTAGAGCCACAGAAGCTAGAGTGAATTTTGAGAGCAATGCCTGCCTCTACATAGTTCTAAATGACATTATGATATTTAATCTGAATTGTAATTGCTATTGCTCAAAATATATAAATAATTAAAGAGAAAATGGTGTGTAGCCAGATTTTTGTGTTTTTTTCTGGTTTTGATTGTGATTTATTTTTTTGTCACAGATACTGGGTGATTGCTGTTTGTGCTCTTTTGTATTTTACTCTGGAGAATGTTTGATGCTCACATTTCTAATTCTTCGATGGCAAGAAAATAGCTTTAAGTATGTTAGGTAAGTTTAAAGACGTTTGAAGTTACGTTAGCTTAAGAAGAAGATTTTTATGATTAAGTGCTTTAGAGCAGGGATTTAGAGCTGGGATTCAGAGCGGCAATTGAGCGTGTTTACACTGATGTCCAATTAGCCTATGGCTACAAGCACTTTGATTGCATATGTATGCTCATAGCATTCCATGTTATATATGCATAAATGTTCCATATATGCATCATGGACATATATGGTCATTTTTATGGTATTTAAATGTGACAAATGTAACAGCATTTATTTATGTATGTATTCCATATTTCAATAGTAACTTGAAACTGAGTGTATTACTGTACGTGGGTGGCTGTGTATACATACACATGCCTGCACACTTGTATGTTAGTGGCACGGGTTTTTTTGCATCATGCTAGTAGAGTTTCCTTCTCTGGTTTTTCTTATATTACTAGTGCAAAATCTTGCTCTACGCTTGACATGGTACAACTGCTTTTAGGATCAAAAAAACATAATTACTAAGTTGTTAAATGATGTCCTCCTTGTCTTACTAAGCAGCAGCGCATTTTGGTCAGTTTGTCAGCAGCATGGTAATGCTTTTCTGGTAGTACAAAAATTTAAATAGAGCATTCCCAGTATAGAATTGCATATAAATACTGTAGTACTTGCAGCCTGAAATTGTAACCACATTTCTCTTGTTATGTTACTCATACTTTCTTTATGCCAACTATCAGTCCGTTTCATTAATTTAATTTTTTTCATGTTAATGCTTTATGTTTTGCCTTGTTAGGTGGCATGTTTCCCTGTGGAATCTTTCTTGAGTTTTCTATACTACTTTGAATCTTTAGGATCACAGAATGGTTTGGGTTGGAAGGAACCTTTGAACATCGTCTAGTCCAACCCCTGTGCTGTGGGCAGGAGCAACTTTCACTAGATCAGGTTGCTGGAAGCCCAATTCAACGTGACTTTGAACACTTAGAATGATGGGGCTTCCACAGCTTCTTTATTCAGAGCAGCATACCGTTAATTTTCATTTGTGAATTTTGAGTGTTCCTGTGTTGGATGACATTACATTGTCTCAGGAAGCTGTTCCTGGCTGGTATGCAAGTGCCTTAATTACATGGCATCCTTCTGTATTTATTTGCATGTTCTATACTTATAGCCCAAATTCCTGTCTCATAAAAATAATTCTCAGTTCTCAGAAATAATTTTTAAACTAGTGCAAATGAAAAATAGCTTTCATTTGTAAGGTTTTTGAGGAAAAATAGATTTTTTTGTTACTGTTCATGCTTTATTATTTTTTGCTGTCTTTCATGGTTTTTCACTATGTGTGAACCATCCCATTCACCATAACTGAGTAACCTCTTGGTTTTTTAGTGGTTTTTTGTTTGTTTGTTTGTTTTTTGTCTGGTGTTCAGTTCTTTGCCATACCAGATCCACTGGGTACAGCAGACTTGCTCTCTTGTTAATTTGGTTCCTCCATGTGTGTCAGTAAAGTCAAGAGGAGCTTTGCTGTGTGCATTTGCAAGAGACGGACTTCTGCTTGCAGTAGCTGTTAATCAAACGGATCCAAAGGTATGAATGGTAGACAGTATGTCATTTAAAGTAATAGTTCAGTTTGAATGCAGTGGTAACAAGGATTTAGTAACACATTTTTAGTAGTGATTTTTCAGCATTCTTATTGATACATGTAGTTATATTCACATTGATATCCATAGCTCAGAAATTGTGCCAAAACTTGTAATTTTTTGAATGCTGTTGTTCAGTTGAGAAATCCATGTAGACTTCTCTGTCATTTCTAATCTCCAAGAAGTGTAATAATAAATTAATTTCAGTTACTGCATTTATCTGCAAAGATTCTGGATTATTCTCAGTGAGGCCTCAGCCTAACATGTATTGGAAGTAATGTTCTCACCTCTCAATGTTAATCCTTCTAACAACTCAGAGGTCAAATCAAATGTGGTTTTTAGTGCTACTGACTGGCAACATGGACCATCTTATTTAGTGCACCAAGATGAGATGGTGCAGTCCTTCAAAGCTCCGATTGTTGCTCACCACCAAGACTGGAGAAGAGTGATCTTACATTATTTTGACGGTTTTAGAAAAAATTATGTCAAAATGAATATTGAATGATATGCTGATTACCTACTCATCTTTATTTTTCAAATGTAGGAATAGGTATAGAAATTAGTAAATACTCTAAGTAGCAATAAATGTTGTAGTGCAATGTCACTTAGCTGTATAATAATGTTTCCAGTACATCAAGTGTCATCTATAACTTGTTAATAGAAATTCTTTGTTTACGGTAATGGTGTTTTGATATAAACATTTATGTTTTCTTTAAATTTACTTTTTCTCTCTAGGCAACTCAGATTTTGTTTTTAAACACATTGAATTTTGTAACTGTTTCGGGTAGCCTTAAAGGTTGTAGTAGCAAGAACAGCAAGGTCCCGTCCAAGTTTATCAGGTCAGTAATGGATGCTGTTCCTGCTGCTGTTGTGCAGTTTGTTGTTCTGTGCTACGGGTGTTTGTGGTTTTTTTGTTTGGTTTGGTTTTTTTGGAGGGGATTGTTTTGCTTGGTTTTTTAGCTCTCCTAACCTTTTGATACAGAAATTTGACAGAGAAAAATATTTTTTCTTGCCCAAATTAGATCTTACTGGGTTGGCGATATGAGTTGGAGTCCCGACAGCCTTTTCTTGGCTTGCATGTTAAAACGCGGATCTTTGATTTTATTGACATGTATGGGTGAATTGCTGACCTTGATTACTTCTGGCTGCTCTGTAGAATTTGGACCAGCAGAATTTATTCCATTTCATCCACTAATAACACACAGGTAAGAGGATTAGGAAATGTTTATATGTTTTTCTCATATGATCATATCTAACTTTCTAACATGTTTTTTACAATTTTACATAAACTTCATCTTTCAGATTCACTCTTCTGCTTTTCATGTGTCTTCTCAATATCTGTTTCTCATTCATAGTTGTCATCTATTTCTTATAATGTTTGTTGTGATGAAAGTTGGCATTGTGACAATGTAAGTATACATTAAGAGATTTGGCTTTTTTAAAGTGTTTGAATTTAGTGCTAATTAAAAATAGCATATTTTTGTGATGTAAAAAGAAATTACACTTCATACTTAAAGTGCAGATCTATTTTAATCCAGTGGTATTTCTCTGCTCACTCGTTAATTTTACCTATAGAACTTTATAGCACGTTTCTGTATCAGATCTTGGAAATAACATATTTGCATGCACTAAAACTAATTGGGTTTTTAAATGTGTTTTTTTTTGCAGAGCTCCAGATCTAAATTTTGAAATGATGCCGCTGGTTGCATGGGGGAAATAGAGAGATCTTTGTGACACTTTTTAGCATAAGTTTAAATTTACAAAATGTAACAAGAGGAAACAAAATAGAATCTGAACTTTATTTTTTTTAAAATCCTATTCCTTGAGTGGCTAAAGCTGGATAGTTTGTAAATGTGACATCTCATGAAAATGTTCAAAGCATTATAATATCTTTTCATGCTGTCTGGTTGAAAAATCAGATGGTAAAATATATTAAAGTACTCTAATTATGGTTCTTTATTGAATGTATGCAGCTACTTTGCTTCCAAATAATCTACTGAATTTTGGGCTACGAAGAAATAAAAATCCCAGTAGTTCTTACGTATTTTTTCAAAGTCTTTTGAGGCTAATATTTGAATGCATGCCAAACACAGCTTTCTGAAACTCAGTGAGCAGTGACTTCTTTATAAGAAAAGACTTTGTAAGACCTCTTTTTTTAAAAGAAGACTTATGTGTTGATAGAAAATACTTCTATTGAATCTCTGAACTGATTCTGCCATACTGAGATTCAGATTGTGAGGGATGTTTTGTTTTTCATACGTAACTATTAGAAGCTACTTAGAATTTAATCTTCAAGCACTTGTCATACACGATAAGAGCTAGATAATCAAAATGAAATTGTGAGAAAGAGATATAATACTTATTAATGAAATAAGAGAATTCTGAAAGCTCTTTTTATTTTTTTCTTTAAATTAAAAAAAGTTGCAACTGCAGCAAAATACTGGCATCTTGCAAGCATAAATAGTGTTATTCAGAGTGCATATCCCGCAAAAATTTAGACACTTCCTTAGAATTCTGTGTGGACCTATTGGGCAGCAGTGTTGAGTGGTATTAAAGGTTTGTAAGTTATTTCTTCTCTATTCTGTTCATTATTATTGTGTAAGATAATTGCTTTCTATGTATCTTTATTTTAGACAGCAGCACTCTTTTTGTCAAGACTCTAGTCTGTCTCTTGATTCTTCAGCTTCTGAACGTGACCTTATGAGACAGAGATTCTCTGTTGCTTCACATTCAAGATTACCCTACCTCATTGTCTCTGATGGATATATGATAACAGTGCTTAGATTTCATAAGAACCTCTCAGCATCAGGATTTATAAGATCCCTTTTGCTTGATTCAACCCAACAGCTTGAAAATATCCGTCGGAATTTGCTGAACTGCAAGGTATGAATATGAATTATTTCGTAGGCTTTAAGTAGAAAAAAAACCTTTGTGTGTGTGTAAAAATGCATGACTTTTAAACTGAGTACCTCAGTTAAGTTTACTGTAGTATGTGTATAAAGTTGTTTTGAGAACAGTGTTGATCTGGAGAACAACAAATACGCAGTTTTCTCTGAAATTTTAGTCCTTTGATGTCTGAATTGCATTTCAGTAAAATGTAGTAAAAGGACACAGTCTTAACCATTACTTTATTTTTTTTTCTGGAACTGTAAAAGAAATTGGGCTGTCTGTATCTATAGAGTTGGTTCCGAGCATTGACAGGTATTATGGTACTCTGACCAACTCATCCTTTCAGAACTATGCAGAAAGGATTCTATAAAACCTCTCTGTCTTAGCCTGCTACTGTTTTAGAGCAGTCAGCAACAGTCCCAATGGTGCTGCGTGCATGTGTCTGCTAGGTCCTCAATTGAAGTTGTCGACTAAAGCTTGCTTAAAGCAGTTTTGTTGATTTTTCTGTCACTTCTGAATTGGGCTAAGTCTGGGAGAAGGAAAATCTTTGAAAGAAGAGGTCCTGCGGCTGTTGCTGACCACATAAGATACAATAGATGTTCAGAGTTTTTGCATTTGCTGATAGAATACAACTTCTCTCCCAATTCAGTTTGTATTTTGGATTTTTGGAGAGGCGAGTTATTCTAGTATTCATGCATAAACTAAAAGAGTGAGCAAGTGTTTGAGGATTTAGAGATACATGTTACTAGTAAGAAAGCAAGAAAGCCCTACATAGTGCCAAACTTGTAGCATCACTTCAGGGACCAAGAAAGCAGATTCGTTCAGCATGAAGCAAAGTCAAGTCTGGTACTGAAAAAAAATCTGCATTCCTAAAGCATGGTGAAATGATAGTTTGTTTCTGTGCAGTGTATGCCTGCTGACCTGTTCTCCCTTTCTGGCTAGCACTTCTAAACTGAAGCTTTTTACTGATGTGACCCATTTCCTTGTTTTGTTTAGAAAGTGTCTGGTTTGATCTTGCTAAAGACAGATAATATGTTTTGCATTATTCTTATTTCTTTTAGTCTAAAGGGAAGCCTCGGTGTTTATGGTCACTGTTGTCTTTAAAAGCTAGTCTTTTAAAACACGCTCAAAACCAAAGTTCCATCTTTTCCACCATTCCAAAATTCTTGGAGGAGGACAGAACAGAAATGAGTGAGAAAACTGTGGATTTACTGGTACGTAATAGCATTTTTCCACTTACAAGTTTGTAAATGATTTAATTTTAAGGTATTCTAAATATAAATAGTATTTTTTCTTTCAAATAGTATAGGTATATTTGCTCTTATTAGGTATATTTAAAGGAATTCAATTTTGGTTGATTCTCATGTTCTTTATAAGTGTGAGGAATATTGTTATTTTTCTCAGCTGATACGAGATTTTTACTTTCAAACATTTCCTTCAATAACTTTTTGAAAAATATGTGCTAATCTACATATACATCAGTTTATTGTAGTTTAATACTTTAGCTTCACTTTATGGTAAAATGTAACATTACTAAATTCACTGGGGCAATAAAGGATATTAATAAGAAGTGCAGTATTATTATCCTTAGTAGGTAAGATATTTATCGTCAGTTTTGCAGGATTCTTCTACCAGTTCCAAAATCTGCACATGTCTTTTGGACATGGTGCTGTGATCCAGGTTACTGTGCAGACTTTCCTAGCTCTGTTTGATGCTTTAGGGTTTTGATTTGGTCTTTTAAGTTTATGAACTTCTGTTGAATGGCTTTTAGACCTTAGAGATACATGGCAAAAACTCTTCCTCATACTCTGGCCAGGGTTTCACTTTCTGCTGTAAGAACTAATGCTGTGTTTATGCTGTAATATTTTTGTTGCTAGGTAATTTAATTTCTGCTGCCCAGCTATTCCAAATAACCACATTTGGTTTGAGATCCAAATGAAACTGCTGTGAATTAAACTTACTAGTAATTAAGCAAGTTAATGAAACATAAGGATTTCATTTTTGAGACTGACTAAATGGCAATTCCTTGCAGGCTATACTCTCTCAGTAGACTTGAATTAAACTATGCACTTTTTTTTTTTGTCTGATTTAGGGTTGTGAAGAAGAATCAGATGATGAAAAGCAGTTTTGCAATAGCCCTTCCAGCTTTGGTAGCCAAAGAATCCATCCGTTTGTTGGTAAAGCTGATCAAGGCCACTTAGAATTTGCGTCAATGTTCGATACTATCCATGCAAAAGACAATACTGAAGAGAAAGATAAATTACCAGTGGAATTATATTCCGTTCAGAAAAACCTCCTTGCTGCATGGCAAATTGGGATTTCAAAAAATATGGAAGAGAAAGATAGGTTGCTGAATTACACGGTGAACTGCATTATCCATTTTTTCAATGTTCTTCAGTTTGTGAAATGCTCTTTGCTAAACCAGGATGCATCTTTAAACAAGCCTGTGAAGAATACTCACTGGATGCATTGTGTTCTGAAATATTTTCAGCAGTGTTTAACTGTCTTGTACTGGCATTCAAGAGCCAGTCTTACTGGGCACGTGGCAAATCTGACGTTACAAACTTTAAAATTGATGCTTACACAGCAACAAGATCAGTTGTTCTCAAAAAACCTTTTGGCATGCTTCTGTCTTTTGAAAATGGTTTCGCACACTTTAAGTAACGTGTGCGTACTACAGTATGAGAGTGTTTTTGCATCTCCCCATGGTAATAGTCTCATGGAACTTGACTCCCTCACTACACCTATTCTCACAGTTCTTGATGAAAGTACAAGTCAGCAATTTAGCTCACTGAAATCTCTGCTTAGAAAACCTCCTCAAGTGGTAAACCATGATGCAAAAACAGAAAAAAGGTACGAATGATCTTTGCATGGGAGGGGGAAATATATGCTCCCTGAAATGCCTGTACAGTAGTGCGCGCAGCATGGGAAATAAGCAGGAG
>NW_010203326.1:0-1110 GCF_000695765.1 Mesitornis unicolor
GCTGCCCTGCTGAGCGAGGGGGGAGCAGATGGGGTGGGGATGGCATAAGCTGAGGGGTGGGACAGTGTCCCTCAGCACCCACAGCCTGCACAGCTGGGGACAAGGAGCACTCGGAGGATGTGGTTTTATGTTGTGTATTCACCTAAATTATATTTCTGTGCCTTCATGTGCTGAGGGTGCTGTGTCCAGTGCTGGGCTCCTCAGGACAAGAGAGACAGGGACTGAGCGGAGAGAGCCCAACCAAGGGCCACCAAGATGGGGAAGGGACTGGAGCATCTCCCCACTAAATTTTGGTTGAGAGAGCTGGGACTGCTCAGCCTGGGGAAGAGAAGGCTCGGGAGACAGACTCCGTGGATCTTCTCCATGCCTGAGCGCACGTGGAGATGCCACCCACGCTGACAGAGAGGGTTTGCATCACTGGAGCTGGCTCTGATGCTGGGGGAGCTCCAAGATGCCCCGCCCCTCGAGCACAGTGATGTCACCAGAGAGTCTCAGTCACCCCACGACGACGTCACTCGTGGTGGTACCTGGCAGCGTCGCGTACTGCCAGCGGCACACGAGACGTCGAGTCCTGTGGGCAGCACCCGAGAAACTGAGTTCTGCCAACGCACACGAGATGTGGTGAGCTGCCAGCGGCCGAGGGGTCACCGAGTCCCGTCAGTGGCACCCGAGCCTTCCTGTTCCGCCAGCGGCACCCGTCAAGTCCTGTCAGCAGCAGAGGAGACCTCAAGGCCCGACAGAAGCTGACAGGACACCGAGCCCCGGCAGCACCATGGACGTGATCAGGGGTGAGCCGGCAGTGCCGGGAGCTGCCAGGTTGGGGGACCACTGCTTCATCTGCTTGGGTGCCCTCCAGGACCCCGCTAGTGTCCCCCCATGCGGGCACACCTTCTGCCACGCCTGCATCCAGCACTGGGCTGCCCTAGCCTACGCTGCCACCTGCCCGTTCTGCCGGCAGCGCATCGGGGCCATCCGCCGCCTGCAGCCTGAGGATGGCCATGCCGGGGTGGCCCGTCGTCGCTGTCTCCGTCTCCGTCTCTGTCACCGCCTCCATCCCTACATGCAGCCGGTGCAGGGGCGGGGGCGGCCGCAGCAGCAGCCGCAGGCGCA
>NW_010203326.1:1299-1628 GCF_000695765.1 Mesitornis unicolor
GCTCCGGGGACCACGCGCGCCGCCTGCCATGGCACCGCTCCTGAGCGGGGCGGCCAGGCCCCCTGGAGCCCCTCTGAAATGAAGACACCGGGGCTTCTTCCACCCTGCTTCACCCATTGCCGCAGAACTGGGGGAGAGGGAGGGACATGGGTGTGCTGGCTATGGATGTCCTCTGTTCCCCCCGAATAAAAACCAGTCTCATTCACACACCCAGTGAGAGTTACCATTGCCCAGTCTGACGGCTAAAAGGTAAAGTCATCAACTCCTTCACTGAACAGGTGAATCGGGTACCAAACCCATCAGCAGATAAGCTTTTCTTCAAAAGGGAA
>NW_010203327.1:0-5615 GCF_000695765.1 Mesitornis unicolor
AAACTGTGCATTACTTTACTTAAAATTCAGTATGAGGCTTGAATTGCTGTAAGGAATATGTTTCTAGACTTATGTACTTCTTGCTTGCTGCTGTAAAAGTTAAATAACTGTTCTCTAAGTGGTATCTGACATAATTCATACTGTGATAGTATTATATGTTCTGCTTCTAATAATGATAGTTGCTATAAATATTTCATATTCATGTTTCTTTTGTATTTAATGGAATAAAGGTCACACTTTTCAACTGTATATAGTGCAACAGGAAAGCAAGATTCTGGAGATGATGCCTAATGGGAATATACTAGTAAAGACTGTGTGCAACAAGTGTCTTTCTAAGACTTCAAACACTGTTTCAGATAATCATATCAGTGTGATTTATTCCATCAAATACTGTCATCTAGTTCTGACTTGATTGAATGAAAAAGTAATAGAATTAGCTAGGTTTTGCTCTCCGACTTACTAGGTGCACCTCTCTGCGAAACATAAGAGACAATGAGGAAAAGGATTCAGCATTCCGTGGAATATGTACCATGATCTCGGTCAACCCCAGTGGAGTAGTCCAAGTAAGATGCATAAATACATCTTAACATTTTTCATTACTCGTGAAATTTAGTGAAAGCTGTATATCATAGAATCATAGAATGGTTTTGGTGGGAAAAGTCTTTTAAGATCATTGAGTCCAACCATTGAACCAGCCCTACTAAGTCTGCCGCTAGACCATGTCCTTAAACACAGCATCTACTCGTCTTTTAAACTCCTCCAGGGATGGTGACTCAGGGATGGAGCCTATTCCAATGCTAGACAACCATTTCAGTAAAGAAATTCCTCCTAATATCCAACCTAAACCTCCCCTAGCGCAACTTGAGGCCATTACCCCTTCTCCTATTACTAGCTATGAGGGAGAAGAGACTGATCCCCTCCTTGCTGCAACCTCCTTTCAGGTAGTTGTAGAGGGTGATAAGGTCTCCCCTCAGTCTTCTTTTCTCCATGCTAAATGACCTCAACTCCCTCAGCTACTCCTCATAAGACTTGTGCTCTAGACTCTTCAACACCTTCATTGCCCTCCATCTTCATTGCGCTCCAGCATCTCAATGTCCTTTTTGTAGTGAGGGGCCCAAAACTGAACACAGTATTCTAGGTGCAGCCTCACCAGTGCCACGAACAGGGGAAGGATCACTTCCCTGGTCCTGCTGGCCACACTATTCCTGATGCAGGCCAGGATGCTGTTGGCCTTCTTGGCCACCTGGGCACACTGCTGGCTCATGTTCAGCCGATTGTCAATCAACACCCCCAGGTCCTTCTCCAGGCAGCTTTCCAGCCACTCCTCCCCAAGCCTGTAGCGCTGCATAGGATTGTTGTGTCCCAAGTGCAGGACCCAGCACTTGGCCTTGTTCAACCTCATACAATTGGTCACTTTACTTTAAATGTACCCAAGAAATGTGCTCTAAATCAAGATGATTTTGTGCAGGATGAAATAACTGTCTCAAATGATGCTTATAATATGCTCATGCACATATAATTCTATTATGTGACAAAACTTAGCTTTGGTTATTTAGAAGGATGGATTTTTTTTGAACCAAGTTTCTCAAAATAAGTTTTAATATTAGGTACTAAAACTCCCAGATATTAAATGTAAAAAAGAAAATCCACAAAACAAGTGAGCTTGGAAACCTAAATCATAGAATCATACAATGTATTGGGTTGGAAGGGACCTTTAAAGATTATCAAGTCCAGTCTCCCCTGCAATAAGCATATTATATTAAACAAAATACATTATATTAAACAATATTAAATTGTTTAATATAATTGCCATCTAAATAAATGAACTGAAAAACAAATCAGTCTACAGAAAGTCACATAAATAATTCTGTAAATTACTCCCTACTATAGCTATAGGGAGCCTCAATCTCAGTTACGTGTAATTCAAGATAACATACAATAATTGCAGTAAAAAAAGCTTGTTGAAAACCTGAGATTGTTAGGTAATATAAATGTATTACTGACACATATTTCTATATACTGCTAAAGATAATGTTTGGAGCAAAATCAACAGTGCAACTATGTTACCAAAATATTAAATCCTCTGTCACATAAAAATACATTGCAGGTACTGTATATAAGTCAAGTTTCATCAGACTGTAGTGCTTGACAGTGTTAGCATAAGCATTTGTGTTGGAAATAAGTATACTTACAACTGAGTCTGTATCTGGTCACTCTCTATTTAAAAAAAAGATAAAAGAAAGAAAATATACAATTATAAAATGCACAAATTACTTTATTCATACTGTTCTGGTACCTCTTTTAATATTTTCAATTAATTTGAAACATTGCATTTCACAGAATCAGACAATGTTAGGAGTTGGAAGGGACCTCGAAAGCTCATCCAGTCCAACCCCCCTGCCAGAGCAGGATCACCTAGACTAGGTCACACAGGAACGCGTCCAGGCGGGTTTTGAATGTCTGCAGAGAAGGAGACCCAACAACCTCTCTGGGCAGCCTGTTCCAGTGCTCTGTCACCCTCACAGTAAAAACGTTTTTCCTTACATTCACATGGAACCTCCTATGCTCCAGCTTGCACCCATTGCCCCTCGTCCTGTCATTGGACATCACTGAAAAGAGCCTGGCTCCGTCCTTCTGACACTCTAGGCTTTTAAAAAAGAAACACAACAAAAACAATAACTACCCCTTCACTCTTAAAACTTGGGTAGGGAAGATTCTGTTTCAACTTTGGATATGTTGCTTAAATAGTCAATATGATAAGGAAGATGCATCTCTTTAAAATAAATGGTATCTTTTGCTTTTTAGTTTCTGCAGCTCCAAAGCAAAGCTACACCAATGTAATATTTTCTAAGATGAAAATGAACGTGAATTTCCCACTCCTCTGCCTGGAATCCTTCTCCCTGAAACACAAGAATTGAGCCTCTATCTTGTTTTGAATTTTTCAATTAATTTCACTTATCCCGTATTTTGTACTTAGCATCTTCCTCTTCTGCTGTCCATTTGTTCTTTAACACATCTTAAAGGGAGGAAGTAATTAAGAACTCTCTAAATTATCCCAGCTCTCCTTCTATGTAGTTGTTATTCTCAGTTCCTATCCAAAAATATGTGCATTATCAACTTAATCATAAGACTGATGTTTTAATGGTATTGTAGGAGATAATGCATGACAGCAGATGAACTAAATGTAGGGATTTTGCTTGGCTTTAGTTTTGAAACTGTATGATAAACATTCTTTGTATCCCAGAAACAACTTCTGGTTCTGCTTAAGGAAATACAACAACTTTTTTACCAACTGGAAATACATGAGAGCAAGTTGCGAGTGTAGTCTTGAGTTTGTCGATTGTTAAAGTGATTGGTTCTCAACTTCTGTATGTGTACTGAAAGAATTAGTTAGACAAGTATGGTTTTATTTAATCAAAAACCTAATTAAACAAAGCGATTCCTACACTCAACTAAAAATCCCTACACTTAAGCATACAATAACTTACCATTACTGTCTGAATAAACTGGAAAATAAAAGCATGAATTTTGTGAATTAGGATCAAACACCCTGCATAGTTCATAGAATGATCATCAAGCATTGTTTTCAGACCTATAAATTGAGTTTTCTAACCTATGTGATTGTTTAATCTTATAGGACTTTATTTTTTTTTGTGATGCTGTTGCATCGTGGATTAGCCCAAAAGATGATCTCCGAGACATGTTCTGTAAGGTAATGTTTTTAGTATGACAGTATATCTGAACTGTGGTTGTTTTAGATCCTCTGTTTCTCTCTCGCTTTCTGTTTTATTATTATTACTTACTGTATTTGTGGTCATGAAGGCTTTCTTGCAAAGTCATAAACTTTCAGACAAAACATCATAAAAATCTGAGATTTTTTAACCTACATTTTCTTACATGCTTTCAGTTATTCCTAAATTCTTTTTAACAGTGTTGAAAAGCTCACTTCAGATCTTATTTGAAAGGATAATCATCCTCAAAGAGTTTTTCATAATGTCCAGCCTACTAAGTTTTGACTACATTTGGAAAAACAGGGTTTTTTATACCACATATAAGACTTCTTTTCCTGTCTTTTTTTCTTTTCTAGAAAGTGAGATATTTCTGGTACAATGCGTCCCCCCCACCCCCCTAAGATGCCTACTGTTTTTGAGAAATATCTAAAAAATTGCAAATGAAAAATCTTGCAGTGGTATCCTTATCTGTTTATCTTGCTTCAGCTGAAAATAAGTTTTTGGGATTGCTTAACCCTCCTCAGAATCCTACTTGAATAAGCAAGTCTTCAAGAAACTAATGTACAATGATAGCCAAGAATGCATCCCTAGACAGTGTCAATAGTATTTAAGCAAAATGACCGTTTATCTTGTATAGAAAAAAACAAGAAAAAAACCAACACAGAAAGTAATATATTGTGTTTTGACACTAGTGCCTTAGGCTAAAAAACCAGAACAAAATAAACTTATTTCAGTTTAATTAATAGATGCTGTTCAGTAGTGTGGCTTTCTTTGGATGTTTTAAAGTGAAATCTCTGTTTTTAGGAAGGATGTATGTCAAAAGTTAATGGTCCTCTTAAAGCTAAAACAGAGCATGTTTCTAAATACATACTTGGATCATACATAGTGGTACTTCCTCTTCAAGTAATGCCAAGTGTGCACATCAGAATGGAAGCTAGAACGTTTGAATCCCATCTTGAGTAGCAAAGACAAAAATCTCACTGTCCTACTTAGGAGACCAGTTATCTGAGAGGCTTTGAAGGAACATCAGTGTCAGGAAATGCATGGCTGCGAGTATTGTATCATCAGCAGAAGGAAACAGCAAATACAAGCTTAAAAGAATGTCCAGGGTGCTGTCTGTGATGATTGTCCAAAGCAGTTTCAATACATGTTTCTGTCCTGGTCCTTCAACATTCAATACTTGCTTTAATAAGCTATGCTCCTATTTTTCAGATTCTTTCCGGGATATCCATGTGGGATCTAATGCATTCAAACTAGACACGATGTTTCTTGGTCACTTGGCATAAGAATATCCTTGCCTTTTAAAGTGTATTCTTTTGTGCTTTTTGCCATGATATTTGCATGCAAATTTTTTACATTTTTTACATTACTTTCTCATTGGAGTGAGTTTCTATGCTAGCTGAATACATGATTACTGTAGTCCAGTTAGATTTCTTTCCAACAATAATTATGCCTTTTAGGAACTATGGAAAAAAACTTTTTGTAGTCCCATGAGGTCTTTCTCTTGCTAGTGGATTGTCCAGTGTGGTTTTTGGGGTGAGTTGGTTGGTTGGTTTGTTTGTTGTTTTTGGAGCACTAGAACTGAGAGAGAAAATACCCCTTTCTAAGAGCACAAATAGATGAGCTGCCAGTGTTGAGATCTGATACAATTCTTAGCGTATGTATAATGTTTTATAAAAGCAAGATATTTGAAGACTGTAGCTGAAGCTCACTTGCTAAAACTGGACTGAAAGATTATTTTTAAAGTGTTCCTTTTGTTGTACGCTGCAAGCAGTGTATGAGCACTGCAAACAGAGCGTTGCGCGTCAGGCAGAGTTTGTGCGGAACGCATGGCAGTTTGTGCGGAAGGGCACTGAAGCTCTGCCAGCTCAGGAGGTGAGTTCA
>NW_010203328.1:0-1492 GCF_000695765.1 Mesitornis unicolor
GACTGACGTGAGCAGTGACGAATAAGAAGTGACAGAAACAAAAGGCGCCTTCAAACGCGGAAACGCGGGGACACCGGGACCGCACCGGGCGCCCCCCCGACTTTATTGCCCGCAGCACCAGCAGCGCGGCCCGCACCCCCCCAGTCTCAGCTCTCCAGCGGCGGCCTCCGGAGCAGCTTCCGCACGGGGGAGTTCTCCAACTGCCGAAAAGTCCTCCTGGCTGAAAACGGGAAGAAAAACCCCTTAATTGGAAGAAACACCCGTTAATCCCCGTTAACGGCCCCTACGGGGGCTTCAAGCCTTCCCGGTGCGCCCCCTCCCGCTTACCGAGCTGCTGCGACAGCCCCCGGAGGTAGCGCTGGCTCTCCTCGCCGAAGGCCTGCAGCAGCTTCACCGCTTGCTGGAGCTCACCGAGCTGCGGAACCAAACCATTAACCACAGAAAAAGGGCCAAAAATGCCCAAAATCCGGGTTTTTTGGGGTTTTTTTCCCCCTCACCACCAGCTCCATGCAGCTCCAGACCTCCCCCTGCTCCGCCAGCAGCTGCTGGTAGTTGGGTTTGGTGCTGAGAACCTCGGCCTGAGAGGTTTGGAGGTAGGGGAGGGGCTCTGCCTGCCCCTTCTTCTTCCTGCACTCCTCCAGCTGCCTGCAGAATTAAAGAATTCATTTCTACTTAAATAATTCCTTCTTATTTAAATAATTCCTTCTTATTTAAATAATTCCTTCTTATTTAAATAATTCCTTCTTATTTACATTTTCTTTTCAAAAAGCTCTAGGGTATCTGAATTTTTGTCAAGAAGCAGCCTGAAAAACTCTCTCAGCTCTTCCTGGGAAGCCAATTATTGTTAGCGCTCGATCTGGGATTTAAATAGGTCTCAAAATCCATTTTTAACTTCTATAAATGACAAAATTTATTATGATCTAAACAATTATTTAAGTTATTAATAGCTCTGTGTCTGGATTTATGTTATAATAGCGTGTGAAGGATAAAAGGGGCCACAATGGACACAACGAGCTTAAGTTTTTCCCAACCAAATTCTTCCGATTCTGTATTTGTGTTGTTTTTGTCATTTTATTCACGACTTTAATTATTTTATCCATGTTTGTGCTGCTTTGGGAATTACTTAGAGCCCCACCTGGCCATTTCCTCAGCGCTTTCCTGGTGCTGCTGCAGGAGCCGATCCCAGGACTGCGACTCGGCCGTGAACCTGTGGAGAGAGCGGAGTCGCAGCTCAGCCTTCCCGAAGCTCAAGGGCCACGCAGGATTGTGGAAAAGGATTAAATCCACCCAAAAATCCCCTGGCAGGAGGGGTGGGATCTCACCTGGCAATGAGCTCCTTCACCTGCGCCAACGACTCGTCCAAGGCTGAGTCCGGTGAAATCCTAAAGCAGGGAAATAACGTCAGCATGAGATGGGGGAAGAGAGAGACGGGGTTGGGGGGAGAAAGAGATGAGGTTGGGAAGAGAAAGAGACGGGGTTGGGGGGAGAGAGA
>NW_010203329.1:0-444 GCF_000695765.1 Mesitornis unicolor
CCAAAACAGGCACCGAGGGGGACACAGATACCCCTGGGGTGATGATGGGGGGGCAGACAGGCTCCTGGGAGTCACAGATGCCCCGGGTGGGGCTGTAGATGCCCGAGGAGGGGTCATAGATGCCCTGGGGGATGCTGATAACTTGTGGGGGTCACAAATGTTCCCCCTCCCCATGGGTCACAGATGCCCCTGGGGGGTACATTCCCCATTGGGGTCACAGAAACCCCCCCAGTGGGTTCAGATAGTGCTGGGGGGGGCACAGATACCTTTCAGGGGGGGTTCACATAACCCCCCATGGGTCACAGATACCCTGGGGGGAAGCATAGATACCCCCGGGGGAGATCACAGATGCCCTGGGGGGGGGCAGGTATCCCCCTAGTGAGGTCACAGATGTCCCCCCATGGAGTCACAGCCCCCCCATGCATCACAGACGCCCCCCCAGTG
>NW_010203330.1:0-15749 GCF_000695765.1 Mesitornis unicolor
CCAGCTGCGCTTTGGCCCTTCTGATTTTCTCTCTGCACAGCCTCATGGTAGCTCTGTATTCCTCCTGAGTTGCCTGCCCCTTCTTCCATAGATTATAAACTCCTCTTCTTTTTCCTGAGCTCGAGCCAGAGCTCTCTGTTCAGCTACTGGGTTCTTTGTGGCTGTGTATCTGAACTAAAACATCTGTGGAGCTCTGAGTTGCCTTTCTGAAGATTGACAAACAGAGTTGGGAAATACTGACTAGCACTGAGTGTGGAGTTGTTGTGTTGGTTTTTTTTGTTTGGTGGTTTTTTTGTTTTTTTTGTTTGGTTTGGTGTTTTTTGGGTTTTTTTTTTAATTATTAAATACACTTTAGCAATGTTTCTTCAGAGAAACAGTGTAAGGGGTTCGTGGGCAGATCTGAGGAAGATGGGTAATTACTTCATGAAGATACTCTTTGAAAATCACAACCTGTGCTTAATTAACTGTTTCTTTTTTAGGTGACTCTTCTTAAGTGAATACTACATCTGTGAAATTAATGTTTGCTTTCTCTTCAACAGTGGGCCACTATACGGATAGAAAAAGGTGTCAAAAAGCCACAGCCACAGATGCTGAAGACTGCTGCTGCTAATGGTGAGAGCTTGGGGTCAAGTCAAATTGTTAAGACTAATGTGCTAAAGTACATGAACGGAGTCCTTTTCAAATGAAGAAGTTAGATGTGTGGGTGAGAGAACTGGAGAAGAGGTGGGGGGGTTACAAGCTTACTGTTACATCTTACTGTTTTGCAACAGTACTAGCACAAGAACTATTTCTGCAGAATGAAATGCTGCTTTTACTGTCTTGCGCTGAATGGCTGAAAAATCAAGGGATGAGGAAAGGAAGGATATGAAATAACATCGAGTTTAACAAAAGAAATCAGAGCTTAAGATGGAGACTGTCCTGAGTCGAGAGAAACTTTAAAATTGCCATGTGAGCTTGGTTTTGGTGGTGGTTTGTTTGCTTGAAATCTGTCTTTAGGTCACTGCTTGCAGGGCTGTGGGCCAACTTTCTCAGTCCTAATAGCATCAGAATTATCAAAATCTCTAAACAGGTCTGAATGTGTAGTGGACAGCACTTTTCTTTCCCAGGCTGTATTGGGTTTTCTGTGAGGGAGTTTTTGGTTGCGTCTTTGGTAATGGGGGAAGGGCTATGGAGATAGCCCTTTAAGAAGCTACTTGAAAAGCTCCCCCTTTGCCTTTGTCAGACCCACCTCTGACCAGGGCCAAGCCAATCAGCGCCCCTGCAAATTCATGTATTTAAGGTGGGTGCAGGGCATGCTTTTCTCTCTCTCTCTCTGGCACCGGCCCTGACCAGCGTGGCCCCAGGTGCAGATGGCGTGGCCCTGGCCCTGCCTGGCTGGGCTTGGCCGGCCCTGACCACAACTTAAGCTTAAGCCCCGCTGCAGCTCCATCCCAAAAAAGAGAGAGAGCCAGGAACTGCAGAACCATCAAAAGAGACCTGCAGCGGAGAAAGGAGTGGGGCCCGAGGAGAACAACTTTTGAAGAACATCAAGGTTGGTTGAAGGAAAGAAAGGAGAGGGAGGAGGAGGAGGAGGACGCAGAACCCAGGTTTTCCTTTTGCAACCTGTGGAGAGAGCCGGGTCGACTGGCCTGCAGCCTGTAGAGTTCACCAGTGGGGCAGAGCCACATGAGCAGTGGCTGCCCCTGAAGCAGCTGTGACGCCGGCGAGCGCTCCGGGCGGTGTGTGCTGGAGCAGTTTGTGTGTGAGGAAACTGTGACTGTGGGCAGACCCAGATTGGACTTTTGAGGACTTTCTTCCCTATGGAAAAGGGGGGGTGGGGGATGTGGAAGCAGAGAGAGAGACACTGGGTTGAGTTTTCCTACTCCTGAGGGGCACATGGTGTGAAAACCGACTGCAACTCCCCACTCCCATCCCCTTGTGCCTCAAGGCAAAGGGGGAGGGGGAAGGTGAAGAAACCAGGAACAAAAGCTGAGCCCGGGAAGAAGGGAGGGGTGGGGGGAAGGTGTTTTTGACTTTAAGATCTGATTGTATCTCCCATTGTTCTACTCTGTTGGTAACAAATTAAAATGGTTTTGTTTTTTATTCCTTATGATGAGTCTGTGTTTTGCTGTGACCTTTTTAAGTGGTGAGAAGCCCTCCCAGTCCTTATTTTGACTAGCCCTTTTTAGAGCATCATGGTGCTCAGTTAGGCACTGGGCCCAAACCATGACACAGGCTCAGTGATTTTTCTGCTGTGGGTCTGCTGGTTGGAAATACGTGGTGTTACACTTGTTTTCTTTTTTCAGTCTGCTGCTATTCACCTTTTGCCCCCTGGAGGTATCTTAGTGTTTGCCAAAGAAACTTCTTACTGTCATGATCTGTAGAAAGACAGCTCAATAGTTGCTTCATATGTCTTCCTTTAGCCTAATTTTGAAATTAGTTATTTTACTATATCTTAACCCATACTCTGTGTGTGTCATGGTAGGCTGTACTAGGTCAGGGTTGGCTGCAAGACTTTGGAGCTGTAAGTGCATTGAGAGCAGCCTGAGTTTGCCCAGGAAATAGGAGAAAGCTGAACAAGGCATTGCAGCCAGTGCTTGGCTTTTTCCTGGTTCCTGACTGCCTTGGTATTGCTACTAATTTGCTAATTTTTGGCTGCATTTAACAGCAGTGTCAGCATTTTCTGTGTGCTCCCTCATTAGGCAGTACAGCTGGAAACAGGACCAGCTTGCCAGTTAGTAGACAAGTCAGTTGTTACCTGACAGATTAGCTCTTGTGAACATGATACAGTCGTGGGACTGAACTGCTGAACTGGCTGTGTGCATTTCATCTCCAAAGGCATATCCTTACCAATACTGTAAACACTGGTATTGTACTATGTGCATGCCAGGCATGAAACAGGCTCTGATATTGGCAGATCCTGGCAGTTAGCCCCTGTAATAATAAACTGGAGATACTGCACAGCTGCTCTTAAAACAGGTTGAAATTTGTCTTACTTAATTTGTGATTTGGAAGTGGCTGATAAAAAATGTCCTATATCACCCACCAGTGTCCTGGAAGTTTTGGGGTTTTTTTTCAGAGTGAGGGGAAAGCCAAGTGAGGGATCATTCCAAATAGTGTCAGTACTCTCCCTGTTTCCTAGGTTGCCAGTGATGCAGCAAGTTATCCTTTTTCTTGTAATAGCGATAGTTCCCATCATGTTGTGGGTTGGTGAGAGGGCAGGAGGTCCAACTGCAGCTGTAGCTGCACAATAGGAGCTCTTGTTGTCTTAGAAACCTGATCATTCAGGCACGTAGTTTTTATTCTCTAGAAAAGAAAGGTAAAGGGAGAGAAGACCTGGGTAATAGATCATGTTCTATGAGCTATCTTTCCATAAAACCACAAGTACTTGTTCCCCCTGTATGTGACTGAGAGGTGTATAGTGCTAATATGTGCTATAGTTAAGAACCTGGACTAGTCTGGGTGTGCTCCACTGTCTGGAGCATTAGTGATAGTAAAAATGGCCTGTGGTAGTTGGTATAGATGATTGTATGCAGGCTATGTTCAAGCAGTCTTAGGGATGGGGATA
The DNA here is from genome assembly GCF_000695765.1 of Mesitornis unicolor. Lineage (NCBI taxonomy): Eukaryota > Metazoa > Chordata > Aves > Mesitornithiformes > Mesitornithidae > Mesitornis > Mesitornis unicolor. The sequence goes on from NW_010203330.1 coordinate 3,548, forward strand.
CACAATCACAGTGATGGCCTGAAGCACACTTTTTAATGTCCTTTTATTTATTTTATCCTATATTTTAAATTAAAACCTTTCCTTACTGTAGGTGGCTCTTGCTGCAGTAAGCTGGAGTCTTAACTACTCCTTACTTGAGAAGAAGGTATGGGGACCAGGGCAGATGAGGAGTCTGCTGTGCTAAGCTATGCTTTGTATGTTGCTCTTGAGAGCTCTTTAAGCATGGAGCTGAGCGACTTGTGACTAGGAGCCTGGGTTCCTGTATGTGGATGAAAGTACTTGAGGACGAAGGCAAGCGTAGGTCTAACAGTGCATTATATAAATTGGCATTCCCTGAGGTGACAGAACATGAAGCTCAATTACATTACACAATATTTACTGAGGGAGAAGTTCCTGATAATAATGAATTGCAGAGTAGCTGATAAAAGCAGGGTAAAGATTAGGTGTCTCTGTGTGTGTACATGTGCGTGTGTGTTAAGTCCTGTCTGATTTCAGGGAGGTGGTTAGCACCTTTTCAGTCTTTCCTGACCATCCACTCATTGCTAGGAGGTGGGTCAGGATAGAAGGGGGCATGGCAGGTGCATGTGAAAGGGCAAATTTTCGCGTTCTCAGGCAGAGCAAAAGTGGTCATCCCCAAAGACCTTAAAATCCAGCATCCCTCAATATGAAAGCCAAGTGAGAGCATGACTGAGGAGACACCACCTTTTCTTGCAGTACCAAACACTGTATTTCACATCTGTTGGCAGAAATGGCAGCCAGTGCCTCTGCATTGTTGGTGTGAGAAGGAATAGTCCCAAGAAAAATGCTGACTGGTGTAGTTCATGTGTGGGGAGTTTCTGGGTGCTGTCACCTCAAGGTCTCTCTATGTTAGAGGGCAGCATGTTACATCTGGGGCCCAGTTAGCTCTTGGCTGACCAGATGCTTGGAGGCTAGTTGTCTGTCTCATTGCAGCTGAATAACCAGCTCTCAGCTGTCCTTGAGGGGGTGTTGATTGTGTCAAGAGGCAGCCCTCTTCAAGTTGATGGGTTTAAGAACACAAAAATGCTCTTAAGTCAGAGTTTTGAAAGTGACATCCACTATAAGAAAGGCTTATGCAAACAATGTGACTGTAAGCAGATAGTGTCAAGTTGAGCCTAATATAATTGGCTTTGGCTGACTGGAGCATGGGAGCTTGAAGACTTAGGGCTTGTGCTGTGACACTGAATAAAGTGGCGGCTGTGGCATTTCTGGTTGAGTGATGTTTGCTGTACTCCTGCGTAATGCTGCCTTTTATCTGTCTTGGGCAAACTCAGCTCTTCCCATGGCCAAGGGATTAAAGGCCATTAAACGATGAAAAGAAGGCTAAGTATGTCACTTGAGCAGCCTATGTTTAATTCTGTTCATAATACCTTCAAGCGTTGCTGAGATCTTGGCCCAAGGATGCAAGGCAGGGTGTTGTGTGACAATGATAGTGCAGCCTGATAAGATATTACAGCTGTGCTATCTTGGCTGTGCCAGTAGTGTGCTAAACTTGAACCCTGGGGCAGATTCATACATGAAATGGGAGCCAGGGGAGCCAACTGCTTGGCTGAGGCTGAACCAGAGACTGAGAACGGGGAAGCATTCCCAGTTCTCCTGGGAACTGGAGATAAGAGTGGTACTAATGTGATGGGTGCTGGAGAGTCTCTCTGATCAGTTTGTGGCTGCTGCTTGTCTCAGACCGCAGCAGCACTGTGAAGCAGATGGGTTGGGCTGGCTTGCCTGCAATCCTGGTTGTTTCACAGCTTTAAGGGATTGACCGAAAGAGAGAAGAACTGAACCACAAACTAGAGCTCTGATTTGGGTTTAAAATAAGACACAGGTGTAGTCCATCTTGCTAAATGTTTGATGTGATGCATGTTTATATAATTTAGATCCCGAAGGGGACATGGGTGTTTGGGTGTGCCATATTAAGGATTTATATTTATAGGTTAGTGGTACACCAATGCACTGTGATATTGTCTGCAAGTGATATTGAACTGCAAGTTGTCGCTGTTAAGTTCAGAGCTGAAGGTGTGGTGCTAATAGGTTTTGTTGCAGTGTGATATCCCTTGCATGTTGTTTAGTATTTACCTCAGTGGTCTGGGGGACTTGGAGCTTCTTGTGTTAGCCCATATGTTTGCTACAGTTCAATACAAAGACTTTTCCATGTCACTTGTAATTTAAGTGTTGCGTGTGATTTGCACAGCAAATATCTTCACGGAGTTCTGCTGCTGCCAAGGCTTCATTGGGATGCAGATTTCTATGCTGTGGGGTGTGTATTTGTAGGACAGTGCCTAGTAGCTTGAAATAGTTGGGTGCTTCCTCCTTTCCCATTTTCTTTCTCAGCACTGAAGCAAAAAGATTATGCAGTTTGTCAGAGAGTGTCTGATGGAGTCACAACCTGAACTTGGACCTCTGTAATCCTAGTTGAGAGTCTCAGGGGATGGTTGTTCTGGTTAAGTGTTGTAGATTTCTTCAGTCATCAATTTCTGGAGCCAGATTTGCTTACCAGAAAGCAGCTACTTGATCTTTACATCTAGCTTACACAATTTGTCCTGGCCTTTGAAAGATCAAGTGAGAAATTGGTGCTTATCAAACCATAAGTGTGAAAAACAAAAACAAACAAACCAAATCAAAAAAAATCCACAAAAACAAAAAAGGAGGAGACAGGGAATATTTGCTGTATGTGCATCAGTTCCGAACTCTCCAGGCTTCTTTTCTACTGCCAGACACTATGTGGGCAGATTTCAACTGAAACACAACTAACTGTTAGTGATAAACTGAATTATATCAAAGCACCTCTAGGCACAACTTTCTTTGACTTTTATTTTTTGGAGGGTTTTTCTTTGTTTAATTTACACTAAAATAAAAACCAGTGTGGTGCTCTCTGTGCTTATAGCAAAGACTTGCCCTGTAAAGGAAGATGAGTGTGCTTGGTTCAAAGCTGGTCCCATGCACAGATGTGAGGTAGCTGTTGCAGTAAAGCATGTCTCAGCTGAATGTGGCTGTGGGAAGCCAGAATGTGGACAAGAGACAGGCCCAGGCAGCGAGGAAGCCTCCACAGAGGAGACTGCCCTTAAATACACAGAGCAGCAGGAGAAGGCAGCATAGGAGCTGAATTCTCACTTGATTTCCTCTGGAAGCATAAGATGGTCTTGGATAAAGTTGCTGAGTTGAGGACTTGTCAAATCGTGGGAAGGGGTTTGCCTTCTTTATTCATGTCCAGTAGGCAACAGAACTTGAATATATTTGCAGCTCCAAGTGTTTATGTGAGGAAAGGAAGCTAGAACTAGCTAGAGCTGTGTTCAGCTATTCATCTGATCTTGCCTTTGTAGCAGGGGCTCTGGCAGTAAATTTGTCTCCTTGAGCAATGCAGAGCAACCAAGCGATTTGGAGGATGACTACTACTGTATAGAATAATTTCCTCATATGGTTAACTTTCCTTTCCAAAGGTATCATCGAAAGAGATGAAACGCCTATGGAGAAAGAAATTGCGCGTCTGCATCGAGTGGACTTTGAATTCTCTGACATATTCTACTTCTGCAGAAAAGGGTTTGAGGCCATTGTGGAAGATGAAGTCACCCAAAGGTTTTCCTCTGAAGAGCTGGTCTCCTGGAATCTCCTCACAAGGACTAATGTCAACTTTCACTACATCAGCCTGAGGCTGACTGTTGTGTGGGTCATTGGGGTTATAGTGCGATACTGCTTCCTGCTGCCCCTACGGTAAGCTTGTAGGTGCTGAGGGATTTTGTGTCTAAGAACACGTGAATGTGTGCTTTCTTGGGAAATGTAATACTTGTTTTTAACCCAGAAGCGGTGTTAGCAGATGCAGAGGATGAACAGGCTTCGGTTCTCCTTTGGGTGGTTAAGAAGCCATTCAGAACATTTTTATCTTGGCATTTGTTGTGGAGAGTAGTTTAGGGGTAGTGGTCCTTTTTCTCTGAATGCTTACTCTAGGTCATGTGTACTGGCAGTGTAAGTGTAAGTTGGGCAAGCTCTAAAACTCTGAGTTAAATCGTGGTACTATATGCATTGAGGTCTCTAAATCTGCTGCCTTTGCTAGGCAATATTTTGAGCAATGTGTCAGGGAATTATTGAGTTAAAGAGAACTGGGTATGTCAAGTATCTGAGGAATAACTGAATTCCTGCAATCCCTTTCCATTTAAAGTGGAAAGTGATATTAAAATGAGCAGAACTACCTATTTTGATTTACTGTCTATTTTGCCTGTAGCTTTACCCTTGCTGCCATTGGGATTACCTCAATGATTGTGGGGACAACCATGGTAGGACAGCTGCCAAACAGCAGGTAGGTACCGTGTGTGGTATGTGAGGAATGAACTTGCCAAGTTGTGTCACTGTGAACAGCTCAAGATGAAGACTGGACAGATTTTACAAGTAATAGACTACAAATAGAGTCCGCAAACCTGCAGCCTTACTTTTGGTGGCATTTTGAACTCGGGCTGAGGTTGGCTTCTTGACAGGCTTGCCACTGGGCTTGATGATTTCTAAGGAGCTTCTCTTGCTGTCATGAGAGACTCAAAGGGAGCGCTGCAGGGAGGAGAACAGTGCTGGGATAAAAAAATACTTAGGAGTTGACAGCCTTACCTAGATAAGTGAGACCAAGGGTATGGCATGTCTTGGCTGACTTGCTGTAGCAAGTAAGGGATAAAGCTGGGAATATTCCTTTGTGCTGCAGATTCCCAGGAAAATATTTCAGTCCTGAGTTGAGTAGGCTGGAGAAGATTGTGTGTGTCTAGCTGCTTTCCTAGGGTGTTCCAGATTACTGTGATTTCTTTCAGTATGAAAAACTATCTGAGTGAAGTGGTCCACCTCACATGCTCCCGGATCCTTGTCAGAGCTCTGTCTGGTACTATCCATTACCATAACAAGTGAGTGAATTGACTTTATGGTAACAGAAGTGTGAGTATATTTCTGTGTGTGTGAGTATCCCATTTGCAATGGGGCAGCTCTTTCCTGACCTGCAGGTTAATGTCACACTAGATGCTATCTCACCTGACAGCTTTATGGGAACTGTTGTGTGTGTAATGTGATGCTTAGTGCACTAGTAGTCTAACAAAAAAATTGTAATTGCAGGGAAAACAAACCTCAGAAAGGAGGAATTTGTGTTGCCAACCACACATCACCGATAGACGCGATCATTTTGACAAATGATGGATGCTATGCAATGGTATGAGCAGATCCATGATGACCACAGCAGAGAGAGAGAGGTCGAAAAAGGGAAAGACTTCAGGGTATTGGTAGTGGGGTTCAGTACTTAATTTTACAGTAGAGGTGTTAACGTAAGCACTAGTCAGTGGGCAAAAGTATAAATTGTGTTGAAGTTGGACTACAAGTTAGGTGCTGGTGAAGTTGTCTTGGCATTGTCAATGCTAGGCTCTTCATATGGTGAAATACTTGAGATATGCTTCCATGCATGTACCTAGATCTTTTCAAGTGAATGTATTTTAAGAGTTTTTGTGGGCACTGCCCATTCCTCATTTGCAGCCTCCAGTATGTTTGGGTTGGTTTTTTTTTGAGGGGGCTGCAGAAGAGGACGTTCTGCTTTTCAGGTCTCTTGTATGCTGATGTGCTTTACTGGGCTTGCAGGTTGGCCAGGTTCACGGTGGACTAATGGGAGTTATTCAGAGAGCCACAGTCAAGGCCTGTCCTCATGTCTGGTTTGAACGCTCGGAAATCAAAGACCGCCATCTAGTGACAAAAAGGTGAGGTGAGGGCTGCAGCCAGGGCTTGCAGTGGTAGTAGTGTGTGGCTGGTACCTGCTGGTTCTGGAGAGGCCATGCCTGGGGATGTAATCCTCAACGAGTCATTGAACAGTCAGAGACCCACATGAAGAATTAAAGCTTTGGGAAGACAGAAGCCCAAGAATCCATTGAGAGGTGGGGAACTGGGAACCTTGGGATCCTGCAATAGGCTGACTTGTGAAAGCATCTTCTTTTGGCTGGGGCCATATCTAGTTCTTATTCAAAATGGTGATTACTGATTAAAAATGCTAATCACTAACATGAAAGTTACCTGTAATATTTCCCTTTACTGCAGACTGGAATGCTGCAGGGTATTGCAAATCAGTAGTAGATGTACGCAGGAGTGGAAGCAATCGGTATATTAATGCCTCAACAGCCGTTCTTGGAGTGGGGTGGAGGAGTGGTATGCAGCAAACCATATCGTTCAGAGTGACCTGACTGGTTGCTCGTGTGGGCTTTGGCACACAAAATGCAGTCAAAATGTCAGGTTCCCAGGTCACCAAGGAAGGCTTGAAAAGCTTATACAGGGTGAAACATTTCAGACCAAAGGTTATGGTAAGGTCTGCATTGCAGCAAACTGTCACAGAAATCTCATTTGGGTTGCCATCAGCTTAATAACTGATACCTGATGAATTCAGATACCCATTTTGAAAGGATGTGAAGATACTTCAAATTCTGGCGCTTTGTTGGAGAGAAGTACCGATTTAAAAATCGGCTTTCTGTGACATGAACTGTCTTAACTTTGTTCAAAATTGGGAGACACTAGAAATAGCAAGCTTTGCTTGTTTGGGTGAGGGCAAGGAATGTGCCAAGCTGTGAAACTGAGCTGCTACCAAAGGCAGTTTTCTGCAGAATGTCACCAAAGGCATACCCATGAACACTAGTATGGTGATAGAAATTCTTCCTAGTTTTGAAAGAACTTCTAGGTGAATTTTGACAGGTTAACTTTACCACCTCATTGGCCTTGACAGCTTTGCCAAGTCATCCAAGTGTTACTTAAGTAGAGTGAGCTATATATGCATTTAGGAGTCCTCTTATTAAGAAATCTGCTGTTAAGTAAGCAGAGCCTGGCTGAACCACTGCACAAGACTTTTTTTTTTTTGGTTGCAAGTTTAATTGATCTGAGCTAACTGGGCTGATTTAATAGCATCCATTTGTTGGCTTTTCTGACAGTCATTAATAAAATAATCTACAAGAAAGAAAACAGGTTGTTGCCTCAGTATAATTCACTAGGGACTTAAGGGATGGCTTGCCCAAAGCTTCAGCTTTGTCAGAAACAGATTAGTGTCTAGTAGAAGGCTTTGGTTTCAAACAAATGTGTTATAAGTAAATGTATTTTTAATGCATTTGCCTGAGGGAAGAAGAGTGGAAAGGAGCTATTTTTTTTAAGCTTTCCTTCTGCTTCCACAGGCTCAGGGAACATGTGGCGGATAAGAGCAAGCTCCCAATCTTAATTTTTCCAGAAGGTAAGAAGCTGAACTGTTCCTTATTTTCATTCAGTGTAGGTGTTATCCCTGTTCTCTTTTCATGGCTTCTAGTACTCAAATGTATCTTCACCTCTGGCTTAAATGGTATTGAGATTTTCCCATTTTTTATCTTTAATATGACATTACATGAAGACAACACCATACTGTCTGTGGCCATTAGGTCTCCTGGCAGAAGCTGTAGGCAGAAGAATGAGAAGACTGTTTCTTTTGCCCTTGAATATCAATTCACTGTCCTGCAGATCTACCCTCAGCCTAGTGCATTTTGTCTCATACGTATCCTGGCTTAATTCAGGGAATCAGTCATAATGCAAAGAATGAAAGCAAGCAGGGGAGAGATGCCTAACTTACCCATAAAGGGCCTGCACTTGCTCCTTAGTGAATGTAAGACCTGTGTGTTGGTGTAGTGTTGCTACTAAAATGTGTTAGGCTGTGTGAAGTAATGACATCAGTTTTTCTTCTGGACAGGCACCTGCATAAACAATACATCTGTGATGATGTTCAAGAAGGGGAGCTTTGAAATAGGAGGGACAATCTATCCTGTTGCAATCAAAGTAAGTGGAAATAGCTGCCTGCTGAATTTCAAAGTTTGGGGTCTGTTTTTGTCAGGGTGGTAGGAAGCTGTCTGGGTACAGCTCATAATGAAAGCACAGTAGCTCTGGTAATTGTCCGCCTGCTGTGGTTGACTCCTAAAGTATAAATGGCTAAAGTGAGAAAGTGAAGTCCTTAGCCTATGAAACCTGGCTGGTGGAACATGGTGGGGTCACTTTCTTCCTCCAGAAAGCTGGAAGGAAGGGAGATCCAGCTGGTCCTTCCCAGTTCTGAAGGGAAGAGAAGGATGCAGCTCACAGCAGAAGTAGCTCTTTTGGCTGTTTGGGCAAATCGGTGATAACTGCTGTCCTGTTATGTAACCACAAGCAGCACTAATAAGCACAGGCTAATTTTTGTAAAGCTTCATTCCAAGCAAACATGTCAGCTCTGAATTTTCTCTGACTCTGGCCTGTGACTGAAAGCATCCACCTCAGATGTGAGACAGGCTGAGATGGTCTGTGGGGAAAGCGTTTTATCATTTGTTTTTTGTGATCCCTTACAGTATGATCCTCAGTTTGGAGATGCATTCTGGAACAGCAGCAAATATAACATTGTGAGCTATCTGCTGCGAATAATGACCAGCTGGGCCATCGTTTGCAATGTGTGGTACATGCCACCAATGGTTAGAAAGGTAATCTAGCATCTGGTAGCCTGATCACTAGTCAAGAACTTGACAGTGTCTGCAAGTGCTTCTTTTCACACTTCCCCAAAACCCCTACCCCCTTTCATGTCTCCAAATCTGAGTTTTATACTGGACTTTTGTTTGCATTGACTTTGATGTATGATTGGACTTAGTTTTTCCTTATACCGCTTGAGTACCATCAGCAGTGCCTCAAATACACAAAGGACAGCAGTAAATATACTGTGTATTCACAGTAGCAATGCTGTTCATGTTCCATCCTGTTGGAGCAAAATTTTCCCCTAATTTCAGCACTTCAGGGTAAAAATGAGGTAAATTATTATCACAATGGAACATCAGATTGTGTTAGCCTGGTAAGGGATGGATTCTTTGGCAGTCAGCTGATTTGATGAAAAATATTATGGAAGTCTGTTTCAATTCACTTCTTTCTGCTTTGATTATGTTGAATTTATGACCCTTGAAGGAAGGCGAAGATGCTGTTCAGTTTGCCAACAGAGTGAGATCAGCCATTGCTCACCAAGGAGGCCTGACTGAACTTCCCTGGTGAGTGATGCCATCCTTGTTAGACATGACAGACTATCTGTTATTAGAGTTTGATTGAGAAGTTCTTCTCTTCTTCCTTTAGCTTTGTGACAGATAACATTCAATGTAACTTTATTCCACTCAGGAGAAAATGAGGGAGTAACTTCATGTGCATGTATATATATGGAAGTTTTAAAAAACAAAACAAAACAAAAAACCAAAACCAAACCAAAACCAAAAATGAAAAAAACCCACCACAAACCAAACCAAACCCCCGCAAAAAACCTCACAAAAAACCCAAACACACACCCTCCCCCAAAAAAAAAAAGAAAAGAAAAAGAAAAGGGGGGGAGGGGTAGAGGAAAGCATAAAGTTGTTGGAGCATGTAGTTCTCATGTGGTGGTTTCACCTAAAAGCTTGATGCTTTTGAAAAGGGCCCCTTCACAATTGTTTTTTATGTTGAGACTCATACTGAGTTTGAGAAGAAGTGAAGCTACTTGGTAAAAGTGATCAACAACAAAAAAATATAACACAGACTTTGAGGTTTTCTGTTCCTTCTTATATCCTAACTGAGTAAGAAGTAGCATAATGCCTAGATTTCCTAGGACTGTATGAAGCAGACTTGAGAACGAGGTTCTGATGAAGAGAATGAGCAGATTGAAGCATGAGGCCCAGCTGGCCCTCTGAATGGTGCAAGGCAGGAGATGGTGTTACACAAGATTGATTGCCTCTACAGTCCAGGGAAATAGCATCCCAGATTGGCAATAATTTCTATGGTAGGTGCAACCTGTTATCAGCATGAGTAGGCTGCTTTAATGGGCTAAACTCAGAATTTGGACTGTATAAGCCTTATGGCTTAAGGTAAATATTGTTTTAATAAACATGCTTAAATCTCAATATAGAAGTTCTGAAGAAAAGTCTTTGTAGTTATATTTAGGTTTAAGACTCTAGACTTGACTAAGATAGTTAATATAATACATAGTTTGATAACAGTGGCAGTTAACAGTTGTGATGGGTTACTTTTTTCTCTTGCTTTGTTCCAGGGATGGAGGTCTGAAACGAGCAAAAGTCAAAGATACTTTCAAAGAAGAGCAGCAGAAAAACTACAGCAAGATGCTAGTGAGAAATGGATCAGTAGGAAGTCTCTCTATGGGAACAGAATCAGACTGAATGGTGGTTCTTGAAAACTTAATTTTGCACAACTAGCCTTAGCAGGAATAATATTTTTTTAATTTAAAACAGCAACAACAACAACAACAAAGCCCACAAAAACTGGAGCAACAAAATCCCTTGTCATGTGTATACATATCCTCTGTATGGCTGGTGCAGAGCCTGTCTATGTATCTCTCCCTTCCTTTTCACTCTTCTCACTCCTGTGCCCCTCCCCATCTTCATGTGGTGATGCACTGCAGCTCCTGGTGTTCTTGAGCTGAATGTGTGGAGAGTTAAGGAACAAAAGGGGAAAAAGCACCACAGTTTTTCTGAGTTTGTAAGAATGAAGGGAAGTACACTGAACATGCTGTCAGGACACTGGTTATGAAGATACCTCTTGTTCATGGTACTTGGAAGCTTTAAACATAACAAAATTTTGTCTTTTTTTCCTTTTGCTTACAGACTTTTAGTTGTGTATGACTTAAATAACTTGTTTTAGGATGTTGTAAGGTTGAGGTTTTTTTGTTGGCTTGCACCTGGATGTGCAGGGGAGAAAGGGAAGCAAGGGCTGCAGACCCTGAAGGGTAGGAAAGGAGCTTCTCTGCCAAAAATAGTTTAAAGACGATGAGGAATTTGGTGGCCTTATAATATGGTATTGCCTTTATTGAGAACTGCTACCCAAGGGAAGATGAGAGGCAAATCTTCAGTCTCCCTGTCCACTGCTACTGTCAAAATTGCTTTTTTGAGATCTGGAGCTGTAAAGGTAAGATAAAATAAACAGCTGGATAATGTAGGCTATGAGAGATGAATTTTTATGAAGTGGGTTTTCAAGGCTACCCTTCTGCAAAAATTGCTGCTAACAGCTTAAAGATCTCAAGAGATCCTCCTCAGAAACACATTTTGTGTTGGTCTGGGCTAGCAATAGCTATCACAGCTATAAACATAGGATCTGTAAGTCACCTGTGACACAAGATGTGACGTGTTCAAATCTGCAATGTATTGCTGTCTTAATGTAAAGAGAAATAAATTCTATATTTCTAATGAGTCTTTTGTGGCTTTTATTCTCTGTAAATAAAACAGTTACACTTCCTGAAAACTTAAAATTATCATGGAAATGGTCATGGAGACCTCAGTCACTGTGACATAAAGGACCAGTTTTAGCTGAGCTCTTGCCCAATTTCTAACTTGACTTTTCTCCTTCCCCCCCTCTCCCCACCTCCTTCTTATACTCTTGGGAACATACATGGCTTAGTGTTTCTCCTGTCGAGAGTAGGAGTGACTTATCATGCAGACTGAACTTGAAGTTAGAACATGAAGTCACATCAGGGATTCTTAACTAATGAATCTGTAATTAACTGGAAAAGAACTATGAGCTTCTAAATTAATAACAAACCATGAGTTCATTTGTAACTAGTCTTCCTGTAGCAAAGACAGTGAATTTAATGCTGGGGGAAAAAAAATACTGTTCCACAATTGATAATCAAGTTTTAAAATATGTTAGAACATAGTCTCCCAAGTAAGGATTCCTGATCTGTTTGTTTTTTTTTTTTTATCCCTCAGTACATGCACTTGCACAAGGACAAATGTGTTTATTCATTCAACGTTACATAAGCATGCAGCAGATTGTACTTTGTCTTGGAAATCTGGTTGTGAAGCTTGTTGGAGGTCTGTGTCTGGAAGAAAACACTGGGAACAGGCCTTTTAGAGAAGTGCTTTCAGGATTAGCATGGTGGGTCTTTAAGAACAAAATGCTTCATATTAAAAGCATTGGAGTGGTAAGAGAAGCAAGACACAAAGGTTTTTTTTGTCTAATGTGGTCCTACTTCAACTTTGATCTGCCTTACATTATTACTATTAAGACAAAATGGTCATACAAGCCTTGGGCTACCGAATGTGTTATAATTATGGATATTAGCTCTGAGTTTGAGCTTTTCTGGATTGCATTTACAGTAGGAAGCTTTGTAAGTACAATTTACCCTTTTAAAAACATACATGCATGTATACATATGCATACACACATAAAATACAATTTAGAGAAAACATTTTAAAAT
>NW_010203331.1:0-945 GCF_000695765.1 Mesitornis unicolor
AGTTAGGCACTGGGCCTAAACCATGACAACCACATAATTTTAAATTTGCTTTCAGAAGATCCTGCATGGAACAGTTATCCTTAAATGTCTTACTGAAAGTCGTATGGTCCATATTAAAAGACTATAAAGGCTAATATCAGTATGCACTTCCACCCTGTATGAAATTGCTTTTAAAAATAACTCTCCAAAACAAGGTCCAGTATAAATGGAAGTACACTTAACCTAATTGGATACAAAGAGAAAATGCACAGTCTTCCCTGTTGCTTTGTTGTATGGTTTGATTACATCTTAGTTCACAATACACAGATGATGCTACACCGTAACGCACAGCCAGAGTCCAGCTTGTCCATAGTACATGGACACAGTAATCACACAGTAAGTTGTCAATAAATTGTGGATAAAAATTAAGTTTATTACATCTCCAATTAAATGATCCAGGTGTGGCCTCAGATTAAAGCTGTGTGACCTTTGCAGTGCAAAACAAAAATAAGTGCTTGGTTTTTTTGCCATTTCTAAGTATGTGCTTACTTGTTTCTGAGTCTGTTTTGGGTTTTTTGCTGTTTTGTTTCTTTGCTTTTCTTTCTTTTTTTTTGTTTGGTTTTTTGCTTGGTTTTTTTTTGTGGTTTTTTGTGATTTCTTTATTTTGTTTTTTTGGTGTGGTTTTTTTTGTTTTGTGTGTGTGTTTGTTTTTTTTTTTGCTTTTACTTTTCTAAGTAAACCAGAATGCAGCAAACACAGTCTAACCCGTGACTGTGGTCATGGCCACATTAGAGATGCTCGATGCATGTTTCTATTTTACTTTTAGTCTCCCAAGAACATAACAGGTTTTACCTCTATATTTGTATATACAAATATATTAGGATATTTGAAGGGAATGTAAGTCACGAACCTAACTTATAGCTGGCATTTGATGGAATTTGATAATGAGTTTGATCACCTCTTTCC
>NW_010203331.1:976-1595 GCF_000695765.1 Mesitornis unicolor
TCCCTTTATCTCAGTGAAAATCATGGTTGCACTTTGTGGCCAACTGAAGTATCATTCTTTTTCCATCATGACTGGTAAATGCCTACCACTTATTTCTGGTTCTATGTAGACTGGAGTGAACACAGTCGCTGCCGCTGCAGGAATTTTTTTATTTTTTCTTTCAGATTCAGACATTCACGTTGGCAGAAGAATTGTTCAAATATTGCAGAAGATCTGATCTGAAGCATGCACTGGCATGACCAAAGCTTGGCATTAGTTTTAGAAACTTGGAGCCACACAAATTTCTCTGTGTCTTTGATACCAGCTCCCATTTTTGTCTTTTTATTATTTTGAAACATAATGGTAAATTTTAATTCATATGCCTAAACTTCACATGCTAACTTTATGCTGCATTGCATTATCTATATTTTCCCCATCAGTTAAAAGAAAAAAAAATAAGGAAAAAAAAAAGAAAAAGCAAGCTATATATTAAAAATAAAAAATAAAGCTATAAAATAAAATAAAAAAAAATTAAAGCTATATATATTAAAGCTTCCCAAGGTCATTGGCCTGTGTCTTTTTCTGCTCCTCAACAAAGTACTCATTTTTCTTAGTTTCCTGTCAGTATACCATGATATCC
>NW_010203331.1:1631-5361 GCF_000695765.1 Mesitornis unicolor
AAATACAGCCATAGCTTTAGTGTCATGTGTGCTATAAAGACAGGATTTTCAAGAGATTTGACAACTCTCATATTTTCCGAAGTATTCTCGATGTAACACAGAAACAGTTTATTACTGTTAAGTAGTGACTGTCTCTTCAGCTTGAATAATGAAGTCCTCTAGGTCAATATTTTATACAATGATGCATTTAAGGAAGCATTCCTCTGCAGTCTAGCACTAAAACAATGGGTGTCATAATAGAAATCTATGTATTATCAATCTTAGATGCCACCATAATCAATCTAATTCTTTGAGTAGTGAAAATACAATATGTTATTGTGTTAAACCAAGAATTTTCTTCATCCAAAATGTTTATAAAAGAGCATAATAAAGTTATTTATAGAGGCCAGCTCTGCTGTACAAGGTAGAATAAATTTAACCTTCTATGAACAGTGCTTTCAGCTGCAGGAGATTTACATCTGTTAGCTGTAAAACAAATTTCCACAAGGTATAGCAACATAGTTTTTACGAATTATACAGCCACCCAAGCAAAAGAATAAAAGTCTTCATCATCTGACAATATTTTTCTGAATGTCTAAATTTTCTAAAATTCTAGAACTACCAGAAATTCTAAAATCATCCATCATTAATTAATATGTATGAAGATTTGGGTTCTACCCCAAAAGGCCACAGTTCATGAAACAAGGTGTTTTAGTAGGTAATTTTTTACAAGTATCATGCAATACAAAATAAAAGAATAAGCGTTCAGACAAATAATTAGAAAATAAGGTAACTGGTGCAATTTTAACAGCAGAAGCTATAAAGCATACCCAGCATGGATATTTAATCTGAAATACATCAACCTTGCAAACACTTAGAATAATGAATAATCTTTTTCATATGAGTAATCCTGCAGAATTCAGTTATGCATATACTTAAGTACTTTTTTTTTTCTTCTTTGAGGTTACAGACACTTTTAATATCAGGAGTTCTTAGTTAAATACATTACTTGATATCTTTTGTATGTTTTGCATTATTTTATTTAAGTAACAAAAATTGTTCTACAAATACAGAACAGAAAACAGGAAATAGATGACAATCTTAGCTTTTTGCTTGTATGTTACTTGGACTTCTATATCCTTGCCAAAGTAAAAACGAATGTACAATAGTCATAAGATGAATTCCAAGGTCAAAATTAAATGTATAATTTGGCACTGAAGGCAACTCTAATGTTTTTAGTTTCAATTATATGGGACAGTGTGAAACTGTGCCAAAATCAGACAACAATTAATGCAGTTCTAAAACCCAGGAACTGGATGAGTCTTGCTGAAATTGCATCTAAAGCATAATCTGCATACTTTAAAGTCAGCCTGGTCTAACTTCACAGCACGCTCTGCTGCATGACTCACATTTTCAGGAGCCAGTTTGTCCTCCCCATACATCGTAAATAGGTTCTCCAGTTATTGTCAGGCTGTAAACAGAACTGGAGGAAAAAAAAGTATAAAAAAGAAAATAAGGGCAACTTGGGACAGAGGATGAAGACATAGGTCAATGGATTCCTCTTGAGTGACCCACTCCAACCACCACATTGTGGTGAAGACCCCTGTGTGAAGCTGTTCTAGTATTTCTGAGAAAAAAAAACAAACGTTCAATTTGCTTGTAGCTTCTGCTAAGCAAATCACAGAATCACAGAGTCACAGATGGACTGGAGTTGGCAGAGCCCTCTTTAGATCACCCAGTCCAACCCCTGCCAGAGCAGGATCACCCAGAGAAGATCACACAGGAACACGGCCAAGTGTTTGGGTGTCTCCAGAGAAGGAGACTCCACAACCTCTCTGGGCAGCCTGGGCCATGCTTTGATACTCCCTCAGTAAAGAAGTTCTTCCTTATCTTTATGTTGAACTTCCTGTGTTCCAGTTTGTGACCATTGCCCCTTGTCCTGTCGCTGGGCACAACCCAGCAGAGTCTGGTTCATTCCTCCTGACCCCTGCCCTTGAGATATGAATGAGCATTAATGAGGTCCCCCCTCAGTCTCCGCTTCTCCAGGATATTAAGAGACACAGATTTAGGTAAATATGAGTTTAAAACATTATTATTAGATATACCACAACTACACATGATAGATGACTACCCTTCTGAGGAGCTGCTATTCATCCTTTCTCAGTCACCAATATATAATTCCCAAGATAAACAATTTATCGTTATTTATTGATCTTTGAAGTGTACTACAAACATAACTAATCTCCCCAGTACTTCACTGAAGTCACTTATTGTAAATTGACCTGTGGAACTTAGGGGCACACACCCAAGGGTATGGTATGAGTATGCATCATAATCAGGATTAGACTTCAGGAGCTTCCTGCTTAAGACTTTGTTCATACTCGAATGATTTTCTGGATGAATAAATTATAGGTTTTCAAGAGTAAATGCAAGAGTGAGTGAATAAGCTATAGGGAGACATGATCACAGCCCAGTCCTGATTTAGCCCCAAGGCTTGCTCATACTTACATAAGTATACTTAGAAGATTCTTAATAGCTCAGAACAAATCTAGGTTTAAATGTATACTATTGAGGAAATTCAGGTTCTCCCTAGCATCATGAAGGAAGATCTGTGCAAGTCTCCTTTTCCAAATTGACTGTAAAATAAATTTAATTTGAAGGCAGAGGGTTTTCTTCTCTACATTCAATTTCTGAAGGAACAACCTTTGCAGATTAGCTTCCAGAATCAGCATGCACAAAATCACTTGAAATGTAGAGCAAATGGACACACACATTGTGCATCCACATAGATAAATACACATTTGCACTCATTCTAAAGACAACTGAAGTGGTTAATGCAGTAGCCTTAATCTAGTTGTCTAGTCCTTGCTCATCTCAAGATCACCAAGAGTATTGAAATAACTTGAAAACTAAAGACTGCAAAATGAACACAAAAACACAACACCCACCTCCTAGCATTGACGAATACAAACCTCTTGATAAATAACAATACATTGAATAATTGTTTTTTCCACTGTGCAACTTTCCTAACAAAACAAACCTCCAAACTCTGCTTTCCCTTTCTCAGAATTTTACTGGTTTCTCTCCAAGAACACAATAAACTTTTTCTCTTCTCAATGAGCAGATCTGTGGGAGGTCATAAGAAGCTACTTTTCTCTGATGGAAGTGGTCCAAACATCCCCAAACTACAGCCCATCAGGAAATATTTTGTCATCTTGTTTCAGAACAGAGGTTACAGTTCGGTATTTTCCTGTCACATTGTCAGTTCTGGAAGGTTTGTGTTGACAATCGAGATTGATGCTCATTTGGTATTAAAAAACCATCTCCGGTACCAATGCCCAGTGGTGTCCAGTGGGCTACTGCCTATTCAGGCAAGATTAGAGAGGGACTAACTCACAGGTGACAAAAGCACCCAAAACAGCTATGAAAAGTCGTCACACAAGAATCTGCAAACTGAGACAGATTATTAGAATTCAGAGAAAATTTTGTAGAAACCATTGTCTAAGGTAGTTCTAATCTAAAGTTTCAGACTGCCTGACCCCAGAAGGAGAAAAAGTCACACTGGTGTTATTTTTAACTGTTTATAAGGCATCACATCAATTACTAGATATCACAAGTACCCTGCTTATTTTTTTCTATAGGTGAATATTAAAAAAATAAGATACTGGGGTTTTTAGGTCTTCTAAGAGTTTCCAAGAACTACAAGATCCTTATTTTATAATATCACACACAGAATCGCTCGGTTGGAAAA
>NW_010203332.1:0-31322 GCF_000695765.1 Mesitornis unicolor
CAAGGGCAGGTAGTGATAGAATGAGGGGGGACGAATTGAAGCAGGAAGAGGGTAGATTTAGACTGGATGTTAGGAAGAAATTCTTTACTGTGAGGGTGATGAGACACTGGCACAGGTTGCCCAGGGAAGCTGTGAATGCCCCCTCCCTGGAAGTGTTCAAGGTCAGGTTGGATGAGGCTTTGGGCAACCTGGTCTGGTGGGAGGTGTCCCTGCCCATAGCAGGGACCAACTGTCTACATCCAAGAGTACACGTTTTTCAAGCATATTCAAGCAAATATTGTATTACATATTTCTCTATGTAATACATATTCCTCTATGGAGTTCTTAATTACGAATCTATTTTCAGCTCACCAGTGTGTTACAGCCCTTTGTGCAACACATGTGAGTTTAATATAGAGATTCTGTCTGCAGCAAGAAAGCAAATACTAAATTTCCTTGTTAACTCACTTAAGGCTTACGCTGAGCCAATTGTTATTATAGCATTGCCAAGTAACTAAGGATTCTTCTTTTCCCTAGTTTTCTTCGTGTTACAGGTTTCCTCCCCTTTATGTTACAGTACTGAAACAAATTGAATTGTGCAGGCAAAACCACAATTGAGAAAGAGGGAAAAAATCCCAGTGTTTTAATCTGTTTTAATAATATTTTCCAACATTTTCCTTCCTTTTTTGTTTAATACTCTGTTCGTGGGAATCTTCCAAAATGCAATAGGAAGGATTTCTGCCTTATCGAAAGCCTTGTACTCCTGCAATCTCACTCTCAGACACATAGTCAAAGAACTCTGAAAGGCAGAACAAAACCAGAATGGTATTTGGATTAATTTTCTAATCACGTTGTCACACTTAGATTAGATGTCCAGCATGTAAGAGGTTTCAGATGCCATTTACAACAAACACTTTCCATCATATGAAAAGAGATAGGACTAAAACTGCAAACTATCATATATCCAGACCATCCACCAGAAGAGCTAATGTAAAACTACAAGAATAATGCCTGGACCTGCATAGAAAGTGTATTAGAGGAGTAAAAATGTCACAGATGGTAGTGACTCTTGCTGGATGACATTACTTGTAGCACTAACATGATTATGAGATTAAGAAAGTGTGGGTATAACATTTCTTTTTCTTGCAATATATTTGTTTAATCACGGAAGTTCCATTAGAAAAGGAAGAAAAACAGAGGATGAGTATGTTTCTCAGAATGCTTCTCAGTAGCACTTGGTTCACAAAGTAGGGAAATTACGAAAACATTATATGCTTTTTTAAAAAACTGAGATTTTAGAGATGCTGTCACAGAAATTTTGTGAAGTGTACAAAAAATAATGCAGCTAATTAATGCATCTAACCTGTATTGGTAGTGCCCATTTAATGTATATACCGAGAGTCTCTATTTGAAACAGCTAATGGGAAATCCTTACAGAAGTTAAACCAGAAGTTTCTATGCCTGGATCTCCAAGTATGACCAAGCAGAGTGAAAGTTACTTACAGAGGGTTAAAACAAAGATGGGTGAAAGTGGAAATTACTGGCCCACATCAGACAGAATGATTGAAAGGGGACTTAAGTGCCACTCTGAATATTTAAAAGTTCTACTATAGAAGGAAAAGACAAAATCCCAGCATGACACTATACCTTGATGTCAGTATTCCTCTTTGAAGCTTATATGGCATACAAACATCCTCTAGTGCACTTTGACCACTGTTATCTGGTATACATAAACAATGACTGATCTATTTTTACCACTATTGAAGATTGCTATATCCAGGTAAGAATTTTAGCATTACCTATTCCAGACTTAAGAACAGAAACAAGATACATTAATAATACAGTACTGGATAAGATTTATATAATTTCCAAAAGATCAGCCCATCTCGCTTGCATTTTCTCATAAGAGAAGAATCCCTTATGTATTCAAAGGACCTTACTATCTCAGTAGAAATCAAACTAGAGGCGATATTATACATTAATTATAACATTTATTAAAATAAATCATAATTAGTGTGCTATCATCTGTTGATTCTACTTATCTGTTACAGTGAGATGAAAAAAACAATAAAAAGGTCATTTTCATGAGATGTTTCTTCACTGTAATATTCTAATCAGTACTCATTTCTTAACAAATGCAAGACAACCACACAGTTTTATGAAGTAAGTCTGGGAAATAATTACATCCTTAAATAATTTTTTTAAAAAAACATCATACCCTTTGCTTGTCACTGGCTGGTGAGAAAGCACAAAAAATACACATAGATCCAGCTGCTCCTATGCAACTCCATAGACTCCTGCTTTTTGCAGGTCGTTTTAACAACACATTTATACATCAAATCTAAAATGTCACTGCTTTGAAGTGCCAACAGGGAAAAGGAGAAATAATACTGGAACTAAAAAGGCAGGGCCCATATAGACATGTCAATTTATTATTTACAAAGCCAATTATGGGTTTTCTTCTCTGATAAGGGCTTTCCCTGTGATCTTTGGTGAGTCATTTTAAGACATATCTGAAGAAAGATTTTGGTTCCAAAGTCCTGCCTAATTTCCATTTGAGCAATGCTAATCCAAATTACATTCCTCAGAATCACCACTCAGCTGCCACCCCACAGACTCTTAACCTTTTCACATTGAAATGCTTTTTACCAAAGACAAGCAACTTTTTCAAAATTTTATTTCTTGGGAGTGTTCAGAAACAACTTACTTCAGCTCACCTTCCTCTAAACCACTGTGCACAGAGTTTTTGCACAGATACAAATAAATGGTATACATAGTCAAGGAAAAAGGCAGTAGAATACAGCTTTTTGTCCTTCTACAAAAGCACCAACACTGTGCTTGAGATCAACATCACTTTCCCTCTCTAATGCAGTGTATCTTTAATTTTTCTATATAACATAAACTCACATCTGCAGCTGAGAGTGATTTTCTTCTTCCCTCCCAGCTCCCCTAGTAACGTGCACTCTAGGAGGTTTTGTCTCTTCAGATAGTGTAAGTGTCAGCAGAGGTGTGAATTCATAGTTTCTATAAACTGGCTCACCTTTCTAACAAGTTAGCTCCTGGCTAAACAGAGACCACCTTCTCCAGATTGATTTTGGAGGATCTCTGCTCAGCTTTTGTAGCACTATTACAGGAGCAAGAATGTGTTGATCCTCAAACACACAGAATCACAGAATGTTAGGAGTTGGAAGGGACCTTGAAAGCTCATCCAGTCCAATCCCCCTGCCATAACAGGATCACTTAGACCAGGTCACACAGGAAGCAGAAGGAGGTGTCTCCCCATTGACCTCTGGCATCTTCTATAGCCCATCTCTACCTTTCTTCTTGGGAAATAACAAAGACAACGGCATGTCCTGTGCCCTCTCCTCTCCACCTGATCAGCTCTGCTAGGAAGTGTCTGGATTCCCCCATGCTTTTCATGGAGACAGTAGATACCTGGTTTAGCTTAGATCACAACAACCTGGACAAAATGAGTAGAATTAATTTTAAAGCCACTGCAACTCTACGGCAAAGTTAAGCTAAACTGAGCATAACACTGCATGCCCAGTTAGGCAAATATTACTCAGGACAAAACAACTGAATACACATTGGTAGACGTGACTCTAAAATTCATAGACGTATGTTGTTAAACTATTCTTGCAACAACAAACTAGATTGTATAGCACAGCTAATACATCTGAAAATATCTTAAGAAATTGTATTAAAGAAAAATGATCTAATCATTAAAAAGGTTTAAGAAGAAAAACATGAGCGCATCCATGAAGGGAGAAAATGAAGGGTCAGGAACTGCATTGTTTCACTACATAGGTCCCTGGACTATGAGATGCTGAATGGGTGAAGGAAGAAACTCTTGTTACTTTACTACCATACTCCATGCAGACATTCATGCAAAGACAGCCACAGCTTTAGTGATTTCAGTAGTCACAAAACAGCTTAAAGATGGTGAGGAAAAAAGTTTTAGAAAGACAGAAGCAAAGGGCCTGGTGAGAAGAAAGGTTGAAGTATGATCCCCTGGTATTGCTTAGCTCCAGCTTCCCTTTTTCACTCTACTGCAAGATGTATGTAAAGTACTGACATACACAAGGAGAAGAATGTGTATATAGGCAGTTAATGTGGAAGACCTTACCCTACAAGCTTGTGTCAATGACTAATCTTCACAGGGTGGAATACAAAGGTTTCCACCAACAGAATACAGCAGCAATTAAGAACACAAGAAACCTGAAATAGCATAGGAAGAGAAGGAAGAATAGAGAAGGAAGAATACGGGCATGTTAATTCATGCCTGGTCTGTAACAGAAAGAACTCCATCTGAAAAGTTTAACTCCTGGGTAAAAAAACCCAAACAACCAACTTTAAATAAAAGTTTAAAAAGAAAGAAGTGAAAAAGAAATTACAATTTCACCTTCAGATAAAAGCTACTAAGGGAAAAAGAAAGTGCAGAATGCAAAAGGGTATTTTCTTGAAAAAAATACTTTACATATTTCAATTCTTGTATTTCCCTTGAGGTTTGCATATTTCGGTCACATAGTTATCCAATTAAAATGAAAACTCTGCATTATCCTTTAGGCGAGGACAGCTGCCAGCTGCTAAGTTTTATAAAGTCTTTAATCTTGTCCATAAATATTTAACATGAATTGGTTGGTACACAAGCCAAAGTAAAGTAAGAAATCAAAGGCATGAGCTCTGCAATAACCTCTGTATTGTCTGAATGAACTATTAGAACAAAATTATGACTTTTCTCTTTTTATGCTAAAATTATTATTAAAATATATGCAGGCAAGTTTTCTGATCATTTTCCCATTTTCTTCTCTTCATGTAATGTATAGAAGCGAAGCAAAGAACCAAACAGATTTCAAAACTGAGATAAATCTCTCTTTTAGAAACTGAGTTTACAGCGCAGCAAAGTACCAATCTTTGCCATTTTGTCCTATATGCCTTCCATGTTAATTAGTTGTTTCTCAAGCACAGCCTTCAGTAAAGGGTAACCTCTTTTCATGATACCTTCGATATTTAGAGGCTGTGTTCAATATCTATAGGCAGAAATATACTTACTGGTGTAATGAGACTGCAGGCATAGCCCACAACATCAGTTCTTTGCAACATTAGCACGAGCACACCCTTACAGGTGGCATGCCATTTCTAACTCCATGGCAGCCGCAATGCACTTGGCCTTCTCATTCAGACTGACAGCAGTTTGACGACAGAGCGAGAAGCCAAAGTCACACCCAGGAGCAAGGAGGAGTCCTGTGATCTGATGTTTTCACAGACTGCATGCACAGAAACATACCTGGGAGGAGGCACCTTCAAAAGAAATCACTGATGCAACAGCCCCACGCCAAGCCAGGGAAAACTGGCCGCTCTTGCTTGAATACAGGATATTCTAACAGGTGCTGAACTGAGGGACTCATAGACTTACATTTGTAAGGCCACATGCAGTCCTAGCCTTGTATAACTCCGTTTTTGCAGAAAGCAGAGGAATAATCCTGTTGTCTACAAGGAAATGGTAACCAATTCCACCCCCAAAATCCCAGGCCTCCAATCCTAATGATATGTCTGTAAAGGATCAACAGCAGGAGACACGGCCTTGCCCTGCAGCAATACCTTCATGACACACACACAGCACAGTTACAGAATGCACAGCAGCAGCATTACAGCATCACCACCTCTTGGGCTCAGGAGAATAAGCTCAATGACAAGCTTCACATGTGGCCCTTGCAGGATTGGTCTCAGTTTTTCTCATGCCTCTACTGACCACCAAACCTCATCTCCATGGCCTGGACTATCAGCTCCCCAGGATCCTACACCCACAGGACTAGAGAGTCCAGACACCACAAGGAATAAACATGAAACAGCACCTTCCGAGCCCTCTGTATCAGTGATGGACTACCCATGCCCAAGACAGAGAATGACAGCTGCTGGTTCACACTTGTAGATCTCTTTTATCAAAATGACTGCAAACAGAACAATATATTTTCAGAACAAAATATTTTCACTTCAATTTTAATTTTTGTTTTGGATTAAATACATGCTGCTAATTATAGTCCTTTGGCACAGCCTTAAAAAAATAATAAATGAGACCAATTTCTTGCCCATCTGATTGCCAGACCTGCAGAAACTCAGTTGAGAGACAGCACAGTGAACAATCTCAGTCTGATAAACAAATACACAATGGCAAGCACTGCCCTCAAACCTATCCGTTTGACAGTAGCTCTTTAAACATCATACTGTTTCAATGGGCAGAATACTAAAAAATGTAAGCACAAGCTCTCCAAGCACAGATTACCCAAGAAGAGGATCAGCCAGATGACCTAATGACTCTTCCTTACCCCTGTGTCAAAAGTAGGTATCTCTGTCAGCTGAACACAGCTCAGGTAAGTCAGAAAGATGCTTTTAAACTGATTATTTTTACTAAGGTAGCCACAGCAGAAACAACAACAACAAAAAATAATTTTAATTTCCAAAAAGACCATATCACTTATAACAACATAAAATAATTATCGGTGCCAGGATGTCAACCTTGATGCAAACAGACAATTAGACATTGGAACCACACTCAGTAAACTAAAGCTGCTTGTGCTATAAATTGGTTATAAGGCACTCCCTGGCACAGTGGAGCAAAGCACACACTACAGCTTAATCCTTCTGCTTTCTGAATCAATAGAAATATTCTTCTCAATTTAACAGGGTGGGATGAAAACACTAGAATCAACTTCACAGAAGTGGCAGAGTGAATTGTGAGGGATGTTGGAGATGAAATCAGATGAAAGGGGTTATTGCCAGGACCTTTGCAAGTCACAAGTGCTTTTCAGGACTTTGCATTTTCAGTTTTATCTGAAACGTGGAAATAAAGGAACCTGACTTTTCAAAGTAAGATCTTTGGCAATGTTGTAAGCTAGGAGGCTGAAGGAAGAGAGGCAAAGGAAAAGGGTTCTTGTTAGACCTCTGGAAATTAAAACCTTGACATATTCAAAATCACTAGTCATTAATGAAAAATACAACTCATTCTCCCAGCTCTGTCACTGGTGAGCCAAGTAAGCTTGGAAAATTATGGTCAGAAGCACAGGTGACTACAAGTCTCTCTGAAATTAACGAAAGCTGCAGAGACTAAGCACACTGGAAAAAGGCAAGTCATTAATATCCCTGCACCAAAAATTCCTATATTTAAATGTAATTCTAAGGCAGTATTGACTTGTCTTCTTCTTATTCATAATCAAAATAAGGCTTTCAAATACATCCATGAATAAAAATGCTTTAAATTCCTCTGCAGACAGACTCCAAGTACAAAGCCAATGGCATTCCCACCCAATCTGCGATTAAGATGCTATTTGAACTCTGGATCCAGACTTCAGAGATATGAGTCCTGAGTTCTGTTAGCCCTGACAGATTAGAGCACAGTCCTTCACAGGACTGTGAATAATTGAACAAAGGAATTCACTTCTATGGTCAAGGTGAGCAGAACTTGATAAATATTTTCATGGAAGAACTCATCCTCATAAGAAAATTTTATAGCACAGATTCATCTCTGACATGTATTAATTATCCATGACGGAGCTCAACACAAAGATAAGCTAGGCAGGATAGGTACTATGAAAGGCTCAGAAAATCTGCACTTAGCCAAGTGAGCAAGCCCACTTTTGTCAAAGAAGAGGTCCTTGGGCTCCCAGGCCCTTAGGGCAGAGCTAATTAAAGTTCAGAAAGAGCAGCAAGAAGTGATAAGTATGACAATTCAGTCATGCTCAGTGGCAGGCTGAGCATAATCATCCTGTGGTGAGATGTGTCAACGCTAGGGAAGGCCATATGAAAACTGGTGATGTCTAGGTGAGAAGAGCTGGGGTAAGCAGGATGCAGTCCCATACTTTTGCACTGGGGGGTGGAGAAAAGCAGCAAATTACTTTCTTTTTTTTTTCCACTCAGTACAAACTTAACTTTTCTTCAACAAAAGCACAAACAGTTTGAGTACTAAAGGACAAGGTGACTAACTGGGCCCAGCTAAACCCTTATGTCCAGATGTTTAGTCCTTGAGCCAGAATTAGCTGTAGAGTGACAGAATGCTATCGGATGAAGCCATAGCTACTGGCAGAAATGCTATGAGCAGATGAAAACATACGAGGTTCAGCTGTATGGACAGCTAGGGACACATGGTTGCTACAAGCCAAAACACGGCCTGTGACAGCTGTGATGGAGGGGGGGTAGCACTTCACCTCCAAATTATTAAACTGTCCAGGGAAGCAATGTAAGACTGGCAGAAGAGAGAGCAGTATCTTGCTTGTGTGCAGCCAGACAGCAATGTGCCATGAAGAAGCTTTCGTGCAAGGTACAAACAACATCAGTCTCTCATTTTGGATCTTCCCCATAGACAGTGCACGTATGATACAAGACATATAAACAACTTGAAGTGCAGAACATACTGCAGTTCTATTTTTACCTGAAGCTAAATCAGAAAAGATTGCTATTAAGCTAGTAGAAACTTCTAAAGCAGCACCAACTGCCTTTAACTGATACTATTACTTTAACTGATTCCTTCAGGAAATAGCCAGCAATAGCCTTTATTTCCTAGGTTACTTCCCCACAACAGTAATCGAATTCTCGTTAACAGTTTTCAGTCATGGAGGAAATCTGAACAAACTAATCTCTGATAAAGCACCTCTGTTCACAGGTGTGCAATCCGAAGTATTTCTGAGGGAGAGACATATTAAGCCTTGAAACTCGTCCATTTATTATCCTCATGCCAATGAGAAAATAGAACATTTTAATTGAGTTTTGAAAGAGAACTGCTGACCTAGAAGGAAATCCCTGCAAATCATTTGCCATAGATTTCTTACAGGACTAGTGAGAAACCTGACATGAAGCAAAACAGTTGTCTGCCACAGCACCAGTGAGTGAGTGGTACATACAGATCAAGTTAAATGCTGTTTTTCACAAGCCTCAGTCAGAGCTACATGTAGCTTTGATGCAGGAGAAACAGAGACATTTTGCACCACAGCATCATGTGCACCATGTCAACTTTTCTTTAAAAGGGAAAAAACAGGAAGGTATAAACCCAGGAAAATAGGAAACTATAAGCAGATACAGATCATGTGGTTTATAGTGCAGGCCTCTCGGCAGAGCACAGAGGCAGAAACTCAATTTGCTTAAGCAACCATCTGCCTCTTCTCTAATTTGGGGGAACTCTACACAGGTTATCTTAAAACTCAGATATAGAGTACATACACTCATCTCATTCTGGTAAGAATTGATTTAGCTAAATTCAACTCACTAGAACGTACGAAGCGTAGCACGCCACCATTGCGCGGTAGGCATATATCTGCTCTAATATGAACTTTCTGTAATAAATTATTCAGTTTTGATTCTAAGACTGGATTTCTGATAATGAAATGTGCTGCTAAGCTCAGATACACTTAAAGCTGCAGACAAACTCACAGCACAGTTACCAGGAAGGAAAAATAGGAAAATACATTATCCGCATTCTTGCACTTCTAGACCAGAAGATTACATTTTGGATTATCTTGTCAGGCTGGACTGCAATACTTGCTATTTTGGGCAGACTGTACTTGTGTCAAATGTTTGTTCTTTCATAAAATGAAAGACACATTTAGCAGTGACAGACAAGTGTGAAACCAGAGATCAGACACACAGAAGCATCTCTGTGCAGTGCCAGCGTAGTAGTGATTTCACATGTTAAATTATTTTAGAAGTTTGATCTGGTACCAAAGGAAACAGAAAAGGCCAGGGTACTCAATGTCTTCTCTGCCTCGGTCTTTCACTAGTAGAGCTTGCCATCAGCAATGCCAGGTCCATGAGACCAGTGGGAAAGTCTGGAGCAACAAAGACTTAACATTAGTGGAGGAGGTTCAGGTTAGGGAACATTCAAAGAGATCTGACTTACATAAATCCATACAGTCTGATGGTATGTAGTCACAGGTGCTAAGAGAGACAGCCAATGGCATTGCAAGGCCACTCTCAATTACAAAAGATCATGGTGATCAGGGGAGGTTTCTAAGCAGTAGAAGAGAGCAAAACATCACTTTTACCTTCACAAATGGCAAGGAGGATGCAGGAAACTAAAGGACAGATGGCCTCCCTTCAGTCATGGGGAAGGTGATAGGACAAATTCTCCCAGAAGTTTTTTTACATAAAAATGAGGGTCAGAAATGTGTCTGGGCACGCATTTATGAAAAGGAAGTCATGCTTGACCAACCTGATCGCCCTCTACAATTACAAGACCACCTTAGTGATGACAGTAAATACTGTTTATCTCTACTTTTTATGACTTTCAAGACCGTCTACCACAGCATTATCACTGACAAACTGATGAAGTATGGGTCAGATAAGTGGACAATGAGGTGGACTAAAAACAAGCTGAATTGCTGGGCTCAAAGGGTTGTGATCAGCAGCATAAAGTCCAACTAGATACCATTCCTTAGTGGTGCACCCCAAGAGTCAATATTGAGGCCAATGTTGTTTGAATCTTCATTAATGATCTAGATGATAGGGCAGATCTGGAAGGCATCCTCGGGCAGTCTGCAGATGATACAGTACTGGGAGGAGTGGCTGATAGACCAGATGGTAGTGCTCCCACTTGGAAGGACCTCAGGGTTGAAAAATGGACAGAATAATGTTGGACTTCAGGAAATAAAACAAAGGGAAATGCAAAGTCCTACACCTGGGGAGAAATAACCCAATACACCAGTTCAGTCTGGGAACAACTGGCTGGAAAACAGCTTTGCAGAAAAGGACCTGGGAATCCTGAGAGACAGTAAGTTGAACATGTGTAACCCATGTGCCCTCACAGCAAAGACGACCAAAGGCATCCTGGGCTGCATTACAAACAGTGTTGCCAGCAGGTGAAGGGTGGTGATGTTTCCCCTCCACTCAGCCCTGATGAGAAACATCTGGAGTCCTGTGTGCAGCCCTGGGTTCTCCAGGATTAGAAAGACATGCACATACTGCAGTGATTCCAGCAAAACATCAGAAAGACTACTGAGGGCTTTCAGCATAAAGGTAGAGGCTGAGATGGGACTGTTCAGGCTGGAGAAGGAAGGCTCAGGGTGATCTTGTTGATGTGTACCAATACCTGATTGCGGAAGTAAAGAAAATGGAGTGAGACTTTCCTCAGCAGTGCCCAGTGACCAGACAAGAAGCAATGGGCATAAAGTGAAATATGGCAAATTCCATGTAAACCTGGAATTATAGAATCACAGAATGGTTTGGGTTGGAAAGGACCTTAAAGATCATGTGGTCCAACCCCTCTGCCATGTGCAGGGACACCTCCCACCAGACCAGGTTGCCCAAAGCCCCATCCAACCTGGCCTTGAACACTTCCAGGGAGGGGGCATCCACAGCTTCCCTGGGCAACCTGTGCCAGTGTCTCACCACCCTCACAGTAAAGAATTTCTTCCTAACATCCAGTCTAAATCTCCCCTCTTCCATCTTAAAACCATTCCCCCTCGTTCTGTTGCTACCTACCCTTGTAAAAAGTCCCTCCCCAGCTTTCCTGTAGGACCCCTTCAGATACTGGAAGGCTGCAATAAGGTCCCCCTGGAGCCTTCTCTTCTCCAGGCTGAACAGCCCCAACTCTCTCTTAAACATAAGAAAAAAGCTTTTCCATTGAGAGAACAGTCATGATCTGGAATGAGTTTCTCAAGAGAGGTTGTAGAGCTTTTCCAAACCTTACTGGACTGGATCCTGAGCAATATGCTTTATCTGACCTTGCTTTCAGAGAGGGAGTTGGACCAGATTATTTCCAGAGATGTCTTCCAACCTTAATTATAAAATTGAGATTATAAAAAATTTTTGGGATTATAAAAATTTGTCATTTTGGTTAATTGTCTACATATCTTTCAATGAGGTAATTCAACAAAATTGCAAAATGTCTATTATTTAATCTAAAAATATGTATGTATTCCAGTACACGTTTGATGCTGTGTTTGACAGCTGCAGTTAGGGAAATGGTTTTAAAGTATGCTTTATATTGCAGTGCATTAGTGTGACTGCTCCTGCTGTCTAGCTACCACTATTAGACAGAAGTACCTGAAAGAATGGATAACATTGCTCTTTCCAAAGTAATGTATTTATGAAAGAGCCCAGCCTCTTTGGTAACACACAAAGAAATTGTAATTCATCTTTTATATATTTTAAAGCTTTCATAATTCAAAGAGATCAGCACTTACATGTTATTGATTATACTTACAACTCCTAAGTCCAGGGACTTGTTTCTCAGAGCTGAAGATCACCTTTTTTTCCCCTCTAACCTATCTATACATTTATTGGAGAAGAGCTGTTTCACCCACAGGCACCTGCTTGTAGTCAGTTGCCTCTTAATAGCAATCACTGCCTGTCTTTTTTTTTCTCCTAACTTGAGTATAATCTCAACAGCAATTCTGTACTGATTAATCTTACTTAAATTTAGTGAATATATGTCTCAAATAGCATAAATACTGAATTTCAAAACATCGCCCTCCATTTCAGTACTTCTCTGCTGAATCTGCTTCTCTCATCTATAAAATTCTTTGGAGCAAGAAGCATTTCAACCAAAGCACACAGGTGCTATCCTGGCAGAAACAGTAGGAAATATGAACAATAAATCTCTCTCACTGCATGCTGAAAGAAGGTCTTGGCTTCTCTCTGTACGTGCATCTTCAGAAAACAGATTGAGATTATTGAACACAGGAAGACTCTGCCTCTTTGAGATGAACATGGTGAGGAGGGAATATAATCAAGTCAGACTTGAATAAATTCATTTTAAAAAAACCCAAAACAAAATAAAATAAGCCCCTATTTTCCATAGCAAATTCAATATCACGACTAGCCTTCTCCATAGATTTTCTCTCAGTTAGAAGTATTAAATGCTGCTGTGGTGCCAACTTAGTGGGCCAATAATGAGTGACTGGGATTTGACTTAATGTGGTCTCATCAGCTTTCAGTAGCACTACATCATACTGCAACAGGGAGGAGACAGAATGGGGGAGAGAGAGGAGATAAAAGGAAAGAAGGATTAAGACAAATATTTCTTAAATTACGTGGTAGGTTTTCATGCTAATGGATCTCTCATTCCAGACTTCATGCTAAGTAAAGAAATTAGCATAGTATGTAGCGAAGACACTAGTATGATGATATTTTTTTTGGAGGTTACATTTTGGCAGGAATTTTGGCAGCCTTATTCCACACAGATATGTAGACAAATCATTCACTCTGTAAACATGCCTCCATTACAGCCAGAACAACATCCATTATTATTCTCTTCTCTCTCTATGCTCCTGAGACAAGAGCATTTTTGCTTGAACAAAGAATAAATAGGGTATCTGAGGTCTTAACAGCACCCCAGGGCCAGCTCTTTTTTTGGTGTTCATGCCACAAGGGACAGCAGACCAACAGCAGTGCATATCAGCTGACACGTCTTATCTGCAAACATCCACCTGGAATTTGTGACCAAGACATGCAGCTGAAGCCAGCGATGGTAGAGTATCACCGCTATCAGTCTTCATTCTACCTACAGTGAACTGACTTCCTTTTCTGTGCTGCAATCACACTTTCCAGTGATGCTGTATACACCTCACTGGTCTCTGCTAGAAAGCAGCTATGGCCCTAGTACAACAATTTTAAAAAGTATTTAGTATGTTTGTTATTAAAATTGTCTCCAAGCTCTACGAACACATAATTATGTGTGGCAATGAGGCCACAATTGATGCAGGATTATGTATTTTTAAAATATATTTGCATTATATATTTGTTGAAGGATTTTTTATTTATATATATATATGTATTTTTTCACCCTTAAAGCATCTCTTTTTCAATGTTGGCCACAAAAATTGGTAGTTTATGCCTTTAATGAAGCATAGCATGAGGCTTGAGCTGTCTCCATGCTCAATCACCAGGAGGAATTGTTACCTGTCTCCCCACATTCTTCTGGCATTCACATTATCCAGAGCCTTCCCAGTCCCATGCTGACCAGTTACACTGGCTGCTAGGGGGAATGCAGTCACAATCCTAGTTTCATCTCCACAGACTCACAAAAAATTTGGTAGGCAGGAGTAAAAATACAATTTCTTCTTAAGGATTTATGGCAAGTGCACGTACTGCAGAAGAAAGCAGAAAAAGAGAACTGCAATGAAGATGCAGATATAAAGTTTCAACTTGTAGTTTCACATAGTGTTACCATGAAAAGAAAAATCCTCTTCCATTTAAGTTTCCTCTCCCACTAACATTGCTGGTTGTATCAACAGACCTCATTTTCAGACTTGGTCACTTAGCAATATATAAACAGATCTACAGCTGGTTCTAATTGATTCATTCACAGACCCTGCCTGAAGTTTTATAAAATATAATTCCAGCAGTTTGTAACAGATCTATGGAGAGGGGCCACATATTTCTGATTCCCATTTGTGTTGAAAATCAATAGCTACTAGGCATAAGACAAGAGAAAGAGATTTGTTATTAAAATGGAAATCCAGGAGCCCATATTTCTAGCTTATATTTCTGGGTTGAGTCTAGGTGCCTGTAGGTCCAAGTATAAAATTTCATATTTGTGTATCTAGCTGTCTTTATAAAATTAAGAATTTAATTTGCAGAAGGCAAAGGTAACGTATTATTTATACGGGACCTGAAGTCTTCAGGTGGAAGGGCACTCTGGTATCACCAGGCTAACATTAAGTATCTATCTTTTCCAGAGCAGCCCTTGAACGCCTATCCTAGCATCTACATCCTATACCACACCCCAGACATTAGCACCTGGAAAAGTCACAGAGATTTCATTTAATTCTTATTTGAACCAAACCATGTCTTTCTGTGAAAGAACAGTCTTGCTATCTAGAAAGGCAGAGAGATCTAAACCTTATACTGGCTCCTTATTTCTTGTACATTATCACCAAGGAGGAAGGCTGTGTAGGTCAGATGTGCCCAGTTTCACCTGTGCAGTACACAAGTTGTCAGTGTATTTGCACAGCTGTGACTTAGCAAATGGGTCTAAGGCTGAAGAGAGACAAGGAAGTGTTTTTCTTTGTGGTACTGGCTGAGCAAACCTCACAGGTTCTCTACTCTGATAACAGAGTAAAAGATCATTCAAAGCTGTCTCTTGCCACACTAGTCAGTGAGTATTATTCTCTGAGTGCAGCCTTGTTGAGAAGGAAGAGGCTATCCTTACATAGATACTTTTGATCTACAAATGCATTTTAAGGTAGAGGTATATATGTTAAAGTGAGAACACAGAGACCAGTTGGAGAAGAAAGAAATGCAGCATGTGCAAGAATGAAACCAGCAATGGCAAAAATTACAGGGCTATGATGAAACACTTTCTTTTACAGTGTGGATATCCAGCTTCAGCATGCCCTTCACAAAGCCTTGAGGGCTGACCCAGACCCTACTGAAATGAACAGCAGACTTCCACACAGAATACCGCTAGTTGCACCCTGACTTGACTGCATTATATTTATACATTTCTTGCAACAGACACAGTATTTTATACCTACTGACAGTCAGCCACTGTCATTACCCAGCCTGTGGGTGGCTGATTGCTTTTCCATTATATATGTAAAATATGTAGAACTAACTAGGCTGTGATCTGGCTGCTTTGACTTATCCTTGTGGCACTGCTGTATGACTGACAGCAGACAAACAATGGTGAAGGACCCTTCCTAAGAGTGTTTTATTGCCAAGTTTCTTCATTACAATGGTGCAGCTGGACTCCCATGGTCCACAAGAAAACATTGATATGAATGCCCCTGTGGGTCTCCAGGATGGGCTGTACCCAGCCTTGTCTTTTGGTTTCACTCTTACAGATGTTAAAATGAGCACTTCAGGCTTCTTATTCTAGAGAGTCACAGCAATCAGACAGGCTTCCCTCCTGAGGCAGCAGGAGTGAGTGGTAGAGAGCCTTTTTAACCTATGTTGGCATTAAATATATTCTTCCTAAAGTTAAATGTAGAAAGTGAAGGAATGGCTGGAAACATGCAGCTACGCTGAGCAGACAGATTGACCTTCATTTTACAGAGACATGTTCCCAGTTCAGTCCAGCCCACTCTTCTCTCCCTAGAAGAGTCAACACGGTACCAAGGATAAAAAGGTCACTGGAGTTGCAATCTGCAACGTGCAATTCCATAGGGCACCAAAAGCAGATATACTGACAACACAAAAGGTATGGAAAAATACTACTAGCTGCTAATTCAGTTCATAGATACATTAGTAGTTGGCACAGTTTCTTCTCCTAAAACTAGCATGTTTTAAAGTTGCCTGTAGAAATAGAGAGCTAGAATAAATTGAGCCATGTTATAAAAAACAAGCTTTGATTTTAAAAGGTAGTCAAACTAAAATGCATGAAAATAAGTTTTCTGCCATTTTGAACATGGTATTTGCAGAATTTTAGTACTGCACTCTCTCTTCCACAAGAATTAGTTAACATGTGCCAAAATTTCCATGCCAATAGATAGCATTTCATCATTTCAGTGCCTTCATTTTGGGGTTTTGAGCTTGTGACACTTTAATGAAACTTACTTCTTTTCAAGGCAAATATTGCTGTCAAATGAATACTTATCTTAGCTGCTCACTTTGGAAAGCATGAGCTTTGTTTTTTTTTAAGGTAAGAACAGGGCTACAGGAGAATGGTTGTATCAGTTGCTCCACTCTAACAAAATATTTTATTTCTTACCAAAAAAAGACTTGAAATTATGAAAATCCTCTATATGTTATGAGGTATATGAAGGATTATGTCACAGTAAGGGCCAAGGTACACGTGGGCTGTCTCTCCCCTATGCCAAGATGAAATGGGAGCATTCTGACCTCTCCTACCCAATACACTGCCATGCATTAGAAGTCTATGAGGGGACTCAGGCTGCCTCTGCAGTCTCTTCAGGGTCCACGTACTTTTAATTTCTTAGTCAAAAATTGTTTCTTATGCTTGTTTCTGAAAATACATCCAAATCCAAATGGGAATCAACAGACTACCTAGTTGAGAAATGAAGTGCCATTTTTCATATATAAAAAGGAACATAAATATGCAACATAAATATGAAGCCAGAGGGTGCTCTTTTTATTTACAATGTCTGGTTAAGGCTGGTTTCTATGGCAGGAGAAAATAAGTTTTTAGTTTTTTTCCCATACACACACCCCCCAGAGGAACTGTTCAGCTACTGAATTTAGGAAGATTCACCTAGCTTATTAAAGATAGTTTTTCTTCTTTGATGATATGCCAAAAGTGATAAAATATCAGCTACTTATATCATATCCCACTTTAACTATTTCCTTCAATGTATCTGCAACTGTATTTTCTTACTGCTATTCTGTTTCGAAAGAGGCATTTAGAAATACACCAAGGGCATTTGATTAATCAGCACCAGCTGAGGTGAGAAAATCACACCGACTAATGATA
The DNA here is from genome assembly GCF_000695765.1 of Mesitornis unicolor. Lineage (NCBI taxonomy): Eukaryota > Metazoa > Chordata > Aves > Mesitornithiformes > Mesitornithidae > Mesitornis > Mesitornis unicolor. Next base: position 17,339 of record NW_010203332.1, read on the forward strand.
CTAAACTGACAAGTGTCACAGAATGAATTCTAACTTTACATCAGACCTTTACAGGCAGGTAACTAGGTTGATAAGAATAACATTAGGTTTTGATAATTTCTCCTATTAAAAGTATATGCATTTACATTTTCTATTTTTCTGATAGCAAAAGCTATAAGCACCAACTAATTGTGCCGCTATGGAACGTTCCAATTTAACATGTTCCATTTAACAAAGTTCCATTTAACAATTATGTTAGGTAAAATGTTGCAGAAAAAAGAAACACAGTCCATTTTAATTTACCACCTCACAGCCACACATTAGGAGGCACGTTCAAAGACTCAAAGACTGTGGTCTCATTACATTACCTGTGGAAGACTAATGTACTCTCAAATGTCACAATATGTAGATTCGTGGTTAAAAAAACAAAACAAAACCAAACCATACAGCCTGGCATTCAACAGTGGTGAACAACTACAAGGGCAGAATTAGGATATCAGCAAGGGATTATGTAGACTGCTACACACTTGGAGATTGATCTTATTTCCACTGAAGTCAACAATTACACTTCTGTTTACATCCATGGTAGAGGTTTGACACTTTGATAACTAGTTTCCCTGTGCTTGATAGTCTTTTACAATAAAACATGTCAAGCTGCACAGCTTCCCAGCACCAGAGGCATGTCTAATCAGCACCTGGTCAAACTCGTGCTCAGATCAAACTACTACTGTGTCCACATCATGTGGACACAATTTTGGTTTAAGTCTGCATAATCCCTTGATGTGTATTGAGACGAGACAATGAGAAAAGCTGGATCCCGCCTGTCCTTTGCACTAGTCCGAATACATCAATATCCAGGGTGGATGGGACATTTAACCTGGCTGTCACCACATATCCCACTTGCTCTTGCAGCAGTGTCTCATGGCCTAGGTCAGGAAGACTGATCAGCTACTAGGTCTTTCCTGGGACCCTTTTGTTTGCACATGAGCAAATATTGCAAGGACTCCTGCACTTCAAGCAAGTGCATGCTATAGGCAACAATGTACATACACAGCATATGCACAGCTTTAATTTTACCTTCCTCTCAGGTGTTTGCATGGCAGACTCCTTTAAAATCACAAGAGAAGCAGCTTTGATGCAGTGAAGATTATCTATGCAGATCCATTCCACTCTTTGTAGGACCTCTTCCATTTTCTCTGCAGCACCAGACTACTTTCTAGAAGACAGCAAGTAAAGACCATATAACTTCTTTTTCAGGTGTTTTCAGGAGGACTGAGTCACAGAAAAATGTTAGTATTAGCATGGTCTCAAGGCAAATAATACTGTTTTATGAAATTTGCATCCTGTATTTGCGATTATTTGCAAACCTAACCTTATAACCTTCAATCCTGATGTCACAAATATTTACACAGATAAGCAGTTTCTGGGTTAATCCAGTTTTGCTCAAAATGCAAAATCCTACAGACAGCACATAGTTCAGCTATCTAACTATTTGTGTAAACAAATGCTGCTTAATTTGGAGCACTACTTTTACCACACCACTGTACTTAACATCTAGCATTTCTCTTTTATTCCAGGATGCCATGCTGTTGAAAGGTGCTCCATGTTTGTTTCAAGAACCCAGCACAGACGGAGAGGGCTTTGGTCCAGATCCTTTCATTACACACCTTATTCACTGACCTGAATGTAACCTGAATATCGAGCCTGATAGTTACATCCTCCACTGAGAAATTCTAGGGGACAAACTTTTGCTTCATTTTCCTGTGAGGGCTTTCAGTTCTGTGGCTGCTTCAGTGCAAGACTCTCCATGTACTGAGAAGAGTGCCACCTCACTCCTGTTGACTGCAGTATGAATTACACTTCATTCCTTCACAAATCTCTCTCTTCTCTCTCTCTCTGAAACCACTGAATTTCAACTGGAGGGAGGAGGAAAAAAAATGCATTTAAAAAGCAGCAAAGTGTACCGTGATTGCCTTTTTCCCTATCTAGTGAACACTGTCCCAAAGATGTTCTACTCAAGTCAGATGAAACTGAATAATATATTTTAATATCACCACAAGCTAAGTTTGACCTTTAAAAATTAATATTTAAATATTAATGAAATAGCAGGAGGAAAGCAGACTGACAGGTGTAATACAAGTCAGACAAAATAGCACGGTAAAATTATATGCTGCATTGAAATTCTCATTAGTGATAACGAGATAAGCACATATAATCCATGATCTGAAAATGTACTCCAGAAAATCAACCAGGTAGAATAAATGATCAGAAGATTTTGCTGAGAGTAATTATTCTTATTTTATAACTTTGGGGGTAGTTCTTTAAGAGAAGAAAAAGTCAGACACCTGTACTTATGCATGTAAGTGGACTTTTTTCTTTAGAGTGGCCCCCTATTGGATCTGTTTCCTAAAATATTTCACCCAAGGGTCTATTTCCATTCCAACAGTATAGGAAAATCCTAATCTTTACACAGTTCTTCATATTAGCTTACTAGTCTATTCTTTATTAATCAAACTGTATCTCCTAAACACGCCCTGAGTACTGCTTATACCACTAAAGCTGTCTGAGAATAGTAGAAAATTAGATGCTGACATTCTAAACATTTTTCCATTAAGTGCAATATAACAAGATAGCGATGTAATTCTGAAGTAGAATCAGTTCTTCATTTGGCACCTTCACTGCAATACAAAAAGGCAAAATCACAGAAGTTAGGTAGGGACACTGGGAGCTTTCAAATCATTCACACTTAAAATTATGCGTGCAAATCTACAAGATGGTTTTGAAAAAATGACTCAGAGTCTGTCTTAAAACCAACCAAAATACGACATTAATAATGAAGGAGAGCTCAACAGATCCCCAGCTGCTGCCTCACAGGTCCGTGTATCTGCTAAAAGCGCACTGTTTAATGAAAAGATTATATGATGTTGGAAATTACATAATTTAAAAATTATTTACAATTAGTTTGTTTATCCTTTTTGAAGACAGTTAACTACCTAAAAGGTGTAAAGTGGTAAGAGGTGTAAATGTGTAGAAATGTGTGGTGGAGGTGAGGTTTAACTTCCCTGGAAGAAGTAAATATTGTGCACTAATGTCAGGCTGGCTAGGGTTTCTATTCAATCTGTTACATCTCCCAGGGTCTCTCAGCATCACCTGCAGGGCCAGACTTATTCAATGCTTTATCTTCTTCTGTCAGGAAAAAAAAAAGTGGCTAACACTAATTTTATGGCATAGCACAAATGACTTTACTTTTGCAGGTAAATTCTTATCCCAAGCAATCAGACTCCAGAGGAAGTCTCATAGTGACCAACAAATAGCTGTACAACATCCGCCAATGTGAGAGTACTGCAAGATCATGGATGTAGAATACAACTGAAAATGCTACTTTCACAGCGCATGTATATTCTGAGAAGGCTGAGATCTGTGCATGTTCTAAGTCTGAGCTGCCAGCGTAACAAGTTTTATTTTATATAACCCCTGTAACACCTACTGTGCCCTTACCGAGCTTCCAACATAGCCCTTCCAATACTTACATCCCCACCACCTCATCTGCACTGTGCACAACTCCATGGCTCAACACACAGTCCAACAAAATGTCCTATCAGCTCCCCAGTGATTTCTCCTGACTTTATTGTGCCAGAATCCTGTAACAGGATCATGGAATTCAGGGAGAACAACTGAGGGAGCTGAGACACGGGACCAAGCTTATCTCATATGCTACACTGTCCAAACCTGTGTGAGATATGGATCTGGATGGGGCTGTCTCTAAGCACAGGGAACATAGCTGACCTCATGTCAAAGACATCTGCACTGCTTTTAGTAAGCACCACCCATCAGCAGAGATGCTCATCGTTCTTCTGATGTGAGACAATCAACCAGGAGCCACTAATTTCAGGATGTATCAGGGCAAGCTTATCTTTCAATATAGATGGTGGTGAATGAAATGTAGCACGTGCTTGGATGTGAGGCATTGCATTTTGGCATCATCAAAGGACTGTCCCACTACTGTTATCAGGGGCAGTGAGGGAATGTGCTTTTTTAGAAGAGCACACTCGGGGGACTCCAGGGTGCAGCAAAATCAAATCTTTTTGTTGAAGTTGATGATTGCTTTTTTTTAATTGAACATTAGTTCTATGTCACTATAGCATTTTTACAGCAGAATTTTTGCTCCACATTTGGTGTCTAGCTAGAAAATGATTTTTGAGTGCTCACGCTTGCTGCGGTGTTAAGACTTAGAGCCTAGGAAGTCACACAGATATCTGCTTCATTCATCAAAATCTGCTGCACATCTGCAAAGCATATATATGCCTTATGCTCCAGGTTTCCATGTGCATTCTTGCTTTATTTTACTTGAAGTGGACAAATTGAAGCTTGGAGGAAGGAGGGGGTGGCATTTTGCCATCTAATTGGTTGGGTATCTGTTTTTCTTGCTTTATTTTTTGAAATTACATAATTACAGATTAATGCATTTTGCGACTCAAGGTTGAAGTAATTCAGTCTTCACTTAAAGGCTTAAACTGCCCTTTTATACACTATATAATGAGTACATTTGCTCTCTGCCTGGAGCTTACCTATACCGACAAACACCACTATGGAGCTCATGTGACATTTGAACTGCTCTTTAATACAGGACCATCGTTAATGTCCACAGTCATATGGCAGGAATCTGAGCGTGAATTATTTCTTTCAATCATGCAGGATGTCTGTGGCAGAAGTAGAAGCTCTACATGTATTTTCTGCGTCCCAGTCCCATAACTGGGTGACACTGAAATTATTTTGGTTATATTACCATCATTTCTTCACAACTGCCAATTTACATGAGAATGTTTTAAGCTGTACATGGGGGAGTGTAGAAACTAGACTATATGTCATGGCCGAACATTGTTTCAATCACCAAATGCTTCCTTCCTTTACTAATACGTATCCTCTAATAAGACTCTGTTAATTCCCTTCAAGAAAATTCCAGTATCTGATGTGCTGTTGTGTGCTTGGTAAATGACCTGTGTTTTACCATTATCTAAGTAAAGATAGAACATCTCTCTTTGCACGACTCAATGATTTAGTAATTATTAATGAGTTATTATGCTTTTAAACACTTCTGGCAGATGATTAAGTGCACGCTAAATGTTTAATATAGCTTTATGGCTTTTAGAGGCTTGCATTTTGATGCTGCGTAGCAACTGAAACTTCATATACACAGCTAAGGTAAAGTCCATTATAGCTATCTGGGACTTGCTGCTGAGACTTTTTGAAGTGGACAAAATAAACTTTGGTCAATACATTCAGTGTCATTTGTATATCAAGCAGTTTTGGCACACCAATGAGTTTTCCACTCTCAATGTATCCATATTGCAAACCTATATCCAGATATTCCTTACCATGTACACGATTCTCACCTGTAGAATCCTGGCACACAAGTCCAAAGACATTTGCCCTCTGCTAAGTGTGAACAGCCTGTCTTCCCGCAGGCCAAGTTAAAAATAGAGCTCTGCTGTGAGAACCAGTTATCTGCAGGATGTCTACAGGCATGAATGCTCAGGAAAGCAGAGGCAAGACATTGAGTAACGTGCATCAAACTGAACATGGTGAGTTGTAGAAGGAAGGTTGAGGACCTTTACACACAACGTGACATGGTGGTCTGTTAACACTAACTTAAAAATACTTAATAAACATTAGCTCGCTTCTAAATCTGCTCATTTTATTCAGCATCGCCTAAAATAATTTATTCATGTTATTGTTATTAGTGCTATTAGTCAGTGAGGGATTGTTTAAGACAGTTTGAAATGTTGTAAGGTACAACATAAGAGTTTGCCCCAATGGAGGACAAAGTGTTAGTCCAAACGATGTATAAGCCTGACGTGGTCATAAATAATATGTGCTCTTGCTCTCTATAACCCTTGCCATTCCCGTGTACCTTACTGCAGTTTAAGGGAAGGAGTGGTAACAGTGAGAAGCAGCTTTGGGAGTACAAAAGCCATGATGATTATTAGTTTGTTAGAATTAAATCTACCCGGTGGTCTTTGGTTCTAGTGAATAACTGAAGGCAGATCATGGTTCTCCTAAGCTGTTTGTATTGGACTGTGACAATGAGTCAGTTTAAGCCACATTTACACTCTTTTGTCTCAGAGTCCTTGGTGCTTACTCTACAGAAAAACACATAGAAAGGTATGAAGTTCTTGTTTATATTTGCTGCCAACAGCTCAAAAGAAACTGATATCTAATACACTGCACTTACTTCTCTAGTAAGAACAGGCAATCACATTTCTTAGTGCAGTGATATTCCACTGGGTTATAACTGATGCAACACTGCCTTTTGTCAGATTACATGAACAGAGAAACCATGACCAAAAGCACCACAGCCAGCTAAAACCACTTTGATCCCCTGTGGAGGCTCTGAGTTGTCCAAGAATGGTGACTGGTATCTGTTAAGAGCAAATTAACAAAGAGGCAGAGAAGGTCATACAGCCTCCAGGTGACAACATTTTTACTGATTAAACACATGAATGAATTGTGTTTCTGAGATAGTTTGCTCTGAAATAGCCTGCCTTCAGATGAAGGCAGTCTTAGGAAGGTGGGCCAGTCACTCAGTAATACCAGAGGAGACAGAACTGTAGTTCAGGTATGTTGAAACAGCCAAACTGCACTAAGGCTGATCAGAAGACAGAGAAGACCATGATTCCCCCTGGATTTAAATGATTGTTCAAGATCTGACACCTAAAATAAAAGGCTCTGGAAGACACCAGAGGGGTCAACCATGCAATGACTTGCTGTGCCAAGAAGATGTGTGGATCTTCCCTCATTTTATTTTAGATTTTTGCCTGTTCTGGGGCACAAGAACAGAAATTGTGATCACCAGTAAATTTCACTTTGATCCATTAAGAAAGACTGCCATCTCCTGGTTTCTTCAATAACAGTCTCTCACAGAAAAAAAAGTAGGTTTAGTTAAAGCTTACTGTACATCATAAAGTCATGCTTGCTCTGAACCTTTAAAGGAAAATGTCACTGATAATAAAGGACAGGCAAGTGAAAGTTGGAAAGGCTAATGCATTATGAATACACTATATAGGTTAAGCCAACGTGCGCAATAATTATAACTATCACAGCTTGACACAGTTTATAAGGGCTTGAACCGTAAAAGCTCAGAGTCCAAGGATATAAGCTATTGAGCATTCTCTTACAGAGTGCCGAGCTCCCACTGAGTTTCAATCCAAAAATGCAGTACTACATAACAGACTAATAAGTTAACCATTCTCAGTCTCAGGACTATTAAAACTCCTTTAAAACTCCTTTAAATGGCAATCCGAAAGGGTCTTAAGAGTAAAGTAACTTACACTGGTTTTAAGGACATGCAGAATGATGTAAAGCGGAAGAGCAGTATAGAACTATGGATGCAGGAGCATACTAATAATATTGAGCAAGTGAGAGATGAGCCACTTCACGGAAATCACTAGTAAGTGTATTCCTAACTGCGCCTTACAGCAAATGTGAGAATGAACTCACTTGATATTTTCTTGAGTCTATTCTGTTATTCACCATAGGCTAAAAGCACACTCAGGTAGAGGTATCACAGATTATCTGACGTGCTTTATGTTCACTAGTTTCCACCTCTCTTCAGGCTTATGAGAAGCTGATCCCCTAAGATAGTATTTTACTATCACTTGTATATTTGGATTTTTGTTGTTAAGACTAATACACTTCTGTTTAATATTACAATAGTGCCCAGATACATACAGGCCTTCTTTGTTATAGGCCCTGTACAAACCTATTTTTTAGATTAGTCCTTGATTTAAGGGCTTGCTCTCTAGATACAAATAGGCAGTGAGAGTGAAGAAATATGGCTGTCCTCATCTATCATGAAGACATTTTTACTGTATGGATGAGATAAATGAAGTTAAAACAATCACTTAAGACAATATGAGCATCTACAGCATAACAAGGCATTGAGTTCCACCCTCACAAGTCCCAGACAGATGCCTTGACTGAAAAATATTTTTATTATTTTATACAGGAATGATATTTAAAGCATACATGTCAATGTGAACATAGGCATGCTGTCAATATTACAGACTCAGGGACCTGAGTTCAAGGAGTTTAATATTTTAATATTTAAGGTACCAGTTCCCTATCCATAATCAGAAGAATGCATTATTTAAATAAAGTTTTGTTTAATTCAAGATTTTCAACCCCTTCTTCCTTGAAGAATTTTGCATTGTTTAGAGTAGATGTAAAAAGGAATTTCAAACTGTTGCGTAAATAATATATTACTCTTCAGCACAAAAATGTTTCCACAATTTAGGAAGAAACATAACAATTTAACTACGAGATGTTATCTGAAAGTTTTTCACAATAGTTGCCATTGCATGTTTCTATACACTTTTAGACTTCTAGGTAAATGTACGAAAAAGAATGAGAGTAAAGAAATGTCAGAAAAATACTGCACTCTGTTCTCCATCTTCATTTTCATTAACAGTATAAAAAATATAGGGCTATTGTTCAAGGAAGTAAAATCTGACTTCAAATTTCAGGAACCTACTTTAAACCAACAAATGAAAATATTCAACAATACATTGAAAAATCTGTAGAGAAACAGTGTTCTGTGATAGTTAAATGAAGGAAGACATGATGGACAACTTGTAAGAAAATAAAAAAGTAACCTCAACCCTTCACTCCCTTTCCTCTTCAATTAATGGCATTTTTGTGTTGGAGTTATTTCACAGCTTGGGTGACATCTTGTGTTCATTCCGTCCACAAAACGCCACAGATCTGTCTCCACCTGGCTGCCATGCACCCAGAACATCCAAAGCTCTACCCTTCCCCTTCAAATTTTATCTTCAAAATAGTTGCAAAGAACATTAGGTGACCCTGTGTATTTCACGTACTGTCTCAGATTTCATAATCTCATAAATTGTGACTTTATAGTATTTGAACAGAGCTATTTTAAATGGAGATATGTAAATGATAAGGCCATATAAAAGACACACCCCTTCTGAAAAGGAGACAGGAATATATTTACTAAGATTCTTTAAATTTATGAGGGTACTGTAAAAGGAAAGCCTTTTATGCCTGAGAAAATTATTATTTTAAACATTATGAACCTGTCAGTCGGTAAATGATGATAGCTGCTACACCTGCAGTTTGATTAATCTGTTAATTAATCACTTGATCCTACTTGTAGCCTTTGCAGTACGTTGAAAAACCTTCAGCAATTTTTTTTTAAACAGGATAATATTTAAAAAGGTATGTTTCTAGGTAAAGAAAGAATATTGTGAATTTAAATGCTGTCTCAATAGAAGTGACTGTACCTTACTGTCGTGTGCAAAACAGGCGATTTATCAACTTTTACAAGGTATGGCGGAACAGTTGAAACCAACAGCTGTAAACAACCTCCTAAATAAAACAGAAAGTGTTTGATTATTATTTAATACAATTCAGAAAAGCAGTCTGAGTACCCCAAAAATATTGTGTAGGTTGAAATTAAATTATTTTGTAAGCTGTCAGAAACAACTTTTTCTGCGTTGATAAAATACAATAGAATCTAAACTACTGAGCTGTGTGCCACGCATGCTTTTACACTTCAGTTATCCTCATGGTACCCTCCTGCCTGCCAGCAGTACATTACAAATTGTGCACTGCTCTTGTATTATGTATTATTTGTTCTCTCATTGCCTCTGTGAGGACAAAAATGTGTATAGTGCCTTGTTTTCCTACAGGATTTTTTTTTTGTTGTGGTGTGTAGGTGTTAAGCATAAAAAGACTTTATATTTTTCTCGTAAATGGCAAAGTTTTCTTAGCAAAAAAGAGTTACACAATTATAACAGAAAGTCTCACTGTGAAAACTGTGACAAACAAAAGGGAGATGATCCTCTCTCTACTCAGCACCGATGATATACATGTGGAGTACTGTGTCCAGCTCTGGGCTCCTGAATACTAAGACAGGGACTTATTGCAGTGAGTTCAACAAATGGCCACAAACATGAGAAAGGGCTTGGAGCATCTGGCATACAAGGAGAAACTGAGAAAGCCGGGACTGTTCAGCCTGGAGAAGGTTAAATGGGTATCAATACCTGAGAGAAGGGAGTAAAGAAAACAGAGTCTTCTGTGAAGTCTCCATCCTCAGAAACATTCAAAATCAGAGTGCACAGAGTCCTGAGCAACCTGCCCTAGCTGATCCTGCTTGAGCAAGGGTGTTGGACCAGGCAGTCTCCAGAGGTGCCTTGTAACCTTCTGTGATTCTACGATTCAAACTGTCTTCTTTATTTCAAAGATATTTAAGCAGTATTTTAGATAAACTGGGCCCTAGTGATGATGTATTTTGGAGATGAGGACCAAAACACTGGTCTTAGCATAAATTTCTGTGGCAAACCAATGCATAATCCCTCTTGCTGCAAGGAAGAGCCCCAGCATTTTATACTAGGTGGCATTTCCTAAATACTAAAGATTTTTTGCTCATAAACATCACATACTCACATCCTCTGTACTCTACCCTAGTGAGACCACATTTGGAATACTGTGTTCAGTTCTGGGCCCCTCAGTTCAAGAAGGACAGGGAACTGCTGGAGAGAGTCCAGCGCAGGGCTACAAAGATGATGGAGGGAGTGGAGCATCTCCCTGATGAGGAGCGGCTGAGGGAGCTGGGTCTGTTTAGCTTGGAGAAGAGGAGACTGAGGGGTGACCTCATTCATGTTTATAAATTTGTAAAGGGCGAGTGTCAGGAGGAAGGAGCCAGGCTCTCCTCAGTGACAGCCAATGACAGGACAAGGGGCAATGGGAGCAAGCTGGAGCATAGGAGGTTCAATCTGAACATGAGGAAAAACTTTTTTACTGTGAGGGTGACAGAGCATGGCCCAGGCTGCCCAGAGAGGTTGTGGAGTCTCCTTCTCTGGAGACATTCAAAACCTGCCTGGACGTGTTCCTGTGTGACCTGGTCTGGGTGATCCTGCTCTGGCAGGGGTTGGACTGGATGATCTTTCGAGGTCCCTTCCAACTCCTAACATTCTGTGATTCTGTGAAGACTGAATTTATTGCAGGTAAAAGTTACTTACTGCAACTCAGTGTAATTTAGGTTGTGGACATATTTTCTTCCTGACCACCTTATGTTGTGTCTGCAAAATATATTTATAAGTACATACAGGTTTGCTTTTCCTAGTCTGTGCTGATTTATACATATGTGACTAGGTTTGCTATTTGGACCTAGATTTAACCCAGGCATTGCTCCTGTCTGGAATATGGTCATTGTGCAGTTAGAGTGAATTAAAAATCTGGGCAGGAGGGAGCTGACACTGATATTTACATTGAGGAAAGAGAAAATTATGTCCTTTGGACGTGGCATGGTCCACATGTTCCTATCTTAACCAGTACTGCCAAGATCATCACTATTTTGCTGTCATCCATGTCATCACACCCACAGCTCTGCCAAGAATAAGGAACTGGAAACCCTGATCAGGTAAAACCCTAAATAAAGAACTCACCTCAGTGTCCATGTTGGGTCCTGGCTGACTTGGCAAGTCTTCTTGAAGTTGCATTAGTGTGGCACAAGGCCCAAACTGATAAACTGTCCTGAGAAGGTATGTTAGACCCTGCTGAGCAGAATATATTGGCTATGTCAGTTGGCTACTCTCAGCAGAAAGGAACAAGGATTATTATTATCAGTGGAAATTGCACAAGGGAAACTTCATTGTGTTTGTAGATGAGTGATGATCTTGCATCTGTGTAAACAGATGCCATGGCATTATGTATAGAAATTCAGAAATTACAGATTTCATTAGGTGACAAAATATCACATGCTCCAGAATTGCTTTGTCTCGATGTCTTGTAAAAGATGTTGCTTGGAGTTAGCAAAGAAGTGTGCTTCTCTGCAAATTTCAAAACACGTTTTATGAGCTTTTTTTTTTCCCAAGCTGCAATTGTGGAAAGTCACAAAAAAGAAGACTCAGAAGGCAATAGTTATAATTTTATTGTGACAGGTCTACACAATAGTTTAAACCACTAACTCATGTTAATAGTTTTTCTCTGGAGTTTGTCATTTCTTAGATATTATATGAATTCCCCCTGGCACATGTCTCATTTCTGTCCAATAGATTCATTCCTAATTGCTTGACTTATCAGGCAATCGTTATTAACAATAGGGTTTTCTCAAATGGTTATTGAGTTGTTGTCAAAACGTCTCAAGTTTTCTACGCATGGTCTTGCAAAAAGGTTTATAGGGAATCATGTTTTAGGTTAGCAAAGCCTTTATTGAGCTGAAAAGGTCCATATTGGAGAATCTGAATTTTTCTCTGTAGATGAGTGTTTTTAATGGGCTCCAATGTCAGTATTTTATCTCTCAGAGTAAATTCATCATTAAAGCTGAATTCAAAATCTTTGCTCCCACTTAACACTAACTTGTGTTGATTAACAATGTAACACAAAAGTTGTATCGTTTCAAGTAGATGGTGATAATTTATACAAAAGGTATCAAAATCCCATATAGAAAAAAATCATGAAACAAAAGTGTATAGTCATTTTTGGATAGTAGAGTTGTGGTACAGAGCTGAGTTTAGGCTGACAGGCTTGGGTTTGTTTTTTTCAGAAAGCAGAATCTCTGAAAAGATGCTTTTTTAATGTCTTAGGTTGGGTGTGAAAAAAACTGCCACTGTGTCATTTATGAACATCTGCACCATTAAGCTAAAAGTTTTGAACTAGAGAACTAGAGCTTTTATTGCTTACAGCCACAAAGTGGAAAACCTTTCAGAGCTGTCTTTTCATTTTTAACAGATTATAATTTTCCTATTTAGATCAAATTTATCTGTCAGACAGCAATAAGTTCTGGATAGGCACTCGGTTTAAAAGCGAGTAGCAGATATCAATTTTTTTCAAATGTGTCTAACCTAAGTAAGGAAAAAAAATCTTTTTATGTATGCAAGTGACGGATACAAAGGAATCTGCAGAAATAATCAATTTTCCAATTTAGTTGAGACATATAATTCTGAAATCTGGACTTTGGAAGAGAAAAGTTGCCAACACTTGACTGATATAAATGGTGTAGATACAGATATATCAAGATAAAGCACATAAAGAACAGACTACTTGATTTATAGAACATGTTAATGTTAACAGGGGTTAGAAATGGCTGGTGAAAATTGTATCTCCATAGGGTATCACTGAATTTCACTGAATCTGTGTGGGAATTTAAAGTATCCCTTTGAGTTTAAGAGAAGGATATCTGTGTCTGGAAAAAGCAAGCTAGGCTATCATAATCACAATTTTTTAAGGTTTTGGTTTAATATTGCTTCCAAATAATGTCTCCCTTGAGTTACATGGGGTTATTGTCTCAGTTATAACATCAGGAACACTTTGCGTAGCATGTGGAATACAGCTAGGTTCAAACCACATTTGTGAATTTTTTATGAAATTTCTCATTTACCCCATATTTTACAACTAAAGCTCATCAGTGTGTCAGTTGTAAATGCAGAGGGACATGTACCTGCAAGTGTTCCAAATCAAAACCAGTGCAGACCTGCAGCTGAAATGAGAAAGTAGAGATGGGTTGAATTGCATTTTGTCGATGACCTCGTAGATTCTGCAGAGTTCTTGTGGATTTTCTGAAACTTGCAACTGCTCAGGTGTTTTTGGGAAGCAGTTTAATATCTCAAAGTTTTAGGCTGTCACCATTGCCCTTATTAGTTCATTAAAGGGAATCTGATATTCCAAAATCGGAATAATCTGGATAATTTTCATTGTTCTAATGAGCACTAGATCCTTAATGGCTGGAAATGCACAAAACCCAATTTCCTTGTGTCCTCTTCTAGCAATGGAATGCAACCACATTAACAGCTGAACTCAGAGGCTAGCGGTTTGCAGATGATACCTGTGCATCTGTATTTGTTACCATCTGTAACTGCATCATCAGCTCTGCTACTACCAAGGTGATCAGCTAATTGTGTAAGATTAGCTTAATTAAACTGAAGTGAGCTACATAGGTGTGACTACAGCTACATTATCACACAGAATCACAAAATGTTAGGAGTTG
>NW_010203333.1:0-5159 GCF_000695765.1 Mesitornis unicolor
GACTTGCTGACAGTGCCCTCTGTTCCCTCGTTCAGGTTGTTGATGAATATATTGACCAGTACTGGTCCCAGTACTGACCCCTGGGGGACCCCACTAGATACAGGCCTCCAGCTGGACTCCATTGACCACAACTCCCTGACTTCTTCCCTTCAAACAGTTCAAGATCCACCTCACTACCCAATCAACCAGACCACACTTCCTCAGTTTAGCTGCAAGGATGCAGTGGGAGATGGTGTCAAATGCTTTACTGAAATCAAAATAGACCACATCCACTGTCCTACCATCATCCATCCACCTGGTTATGTCCTCATCCCCAAGGTTAAGGGGAAACAGCAGGAAGGGAAATCTTCCCTTGGAGTGTGAGGAGTGCCAGGGTACCCTGAGCCCTTTGTGCTGTAGTCCCAGACCACAGGAGAATGAGAGGACTGGCTGAAGGGTGATAAAACAGACCTGGAGTGCTGGTAACATCCCTAGAATGTCTGAATTGAGAACTGATGGGTGATTTAAAATCATCTGGCCTGACATGGGCTGAGGCAGATTCCAGTATGACTGATAAAATAACACTGCTTTCAGTATTCTGCCTCTTAGAGAGAGAGGCCGCAGTTCAGGAATTCTGACTTCCATGACAAGAAGGTCATCTGCACACACAAGAGGAGCACTGAGCCGCAGGAGATCCCCAGTGATGTGAGCCTTCAGTGTTGTCATCACAAGAAAATTCTGGCTGATCAAAGTAGGTATCTGTTTCAGCTTTAGAATTAAAAGAACACTTCGACCGATCAAGGTAGTTAAAGTAGGTTGGTGATTAAGTAGTTAGAATAGGTATTTGTTTAAACTACAAATTTAAGAAAAAGACTGCAAGCTATATTTATATAAGTACTTAGAGAAGGTACATACCATGCTCAAGAGAAGAATTAGACAACAGCATGAAGGATAATAGCTGTAGTCAGACAACCATAAGAATAGGCCTTAACTTTTCTTTTTTTTATCTATGTCAAAATCATAGAGAGGTAATTCAGTGTCTTATATGGTGTGATAGTGGGGAACCAATCAAGGTGAAGGGCAGAGTAAAAGGTCATCATCTTATGCATACTCGTGTGGTTTCACTTTGTTAAAAATGTATAAATAGGCTGTGAAAATGTATGGACTTGGGAGCACAATTAGAGGAGCTACCCTCTGTGTCTGTCTCCCCAGCGCTGCAATAAAGGAGCGCCTGCTTATCTGCAACTGCGTGGATAAGTTTTTCTCGTCGTGATTGTGACCCCGTCAACATCAGTGTGCGTGTTTTCGTAGTGGTCTCAGACCAGAAACTGAAGCAGGTTGAGGCCACTTCTGCTGTCTGTGTTTCAGTGTGTGCTTAGGTTTCTGTTAAGGCCTGCTCAGCCTTGCTCCTGACTGGGCCTGGGTGCAGCAGCCTGGCCTCTCTTGGGCTGCTGGAGCTGGACTTCCCTGACAGGGTGCAAGCCAAAGATGGTTCATCTGCCGAGGAGGCAGTGCCAGCAGTCTGGCAGAAGCAGGCAGGGGAGGCTGGAGCATTGCCACTAGGCCTCTTCATGCTGCAGCTTGAGGCTGCTGTGCCAGTCTCCATCCAGCCCTGGGGAGCAACCACCACAGGTACAACTTCAAGCTTTCATAGAAGAGCCAGAGATGGCCTGAATATGGCATATTGAGGCGACAGGATAAACAGAAGAACACTTTGTTAGAGGTGTACTCTCTCTGGGAGTAGCGGACTCAGCTCTGCTGCCTGAGTGCTAAATGTCTGCCAATGCTGGCAGTAAGGAAAGGAGTGAACTAAAGCCACAGTATCATACACTGATGGGACAAGGCTACCAGGCTGCTGGCCTGGGGATGCACGGTGGGACTGTGGCCTCTGACAGTAAAGGAAATTCTCTCACGTGTGACACACTGTGTGTGACAGTCTGGCCCTGAGGTGCCCAGCCCCAGGTGTCCAGACATGTGGTGAGCTTGTGAGGCTCCCAGGGCAGAGGCCAGAACAGTGTGCTGAGTGAGCACTGTCCTGTTGCTCCTTCTCTTCCCGCTACACGTCCGGGACTGCCTCCCTACCCCACGTCCCCACCAAGTCGGATGTAGCTGGCAAGGCTACTGGGGAGATACAACCCACAGCAAAGGGGATCAGGGAGCTGGGTAGATGCATGACACTGATGTGAAGTGGGAGACTTCCAGCTCAAGATGCCCTAAGGATGCAGCCATTTATGTGGTTGGCACCACCTCCTCATGCTGCATCTCTCTGGTCACCACTGTGCCTTTTCACTGTGCCCAAAGCAATGCTGAGGTGAGGTGACGGCATGAGTTTTCCTGCCCTGCAGTTGTTCTGCTGTGCTTTAACAGCACTATCTGGATTTACATTGCTGGAGTGTCTGCTCTGGTGTGGTTTCCTCCCTTTTTTATCACTTAGTTTACATAACTCCCAGGATACTCTGTGAGCCTCAATGCCACCTTATCACTTGTTACTTGCTTTGCAGAAAAACAACATATCTCCCACAGACCTAGTGTCAGCTAAGGATGTCTCTCGCCCTAGCAGTAGTATGCCACATGTACCCCTGAACAAGAATCTATGCAGTCTCCTACCGTGTTCCTTGAGGAGGTCAGCACGATGTATTTCTAAAAAGCTTTGCATAAGCTCCTTGCCATTTTGCTTCCCCTTTGGATTAGCCATGCAGTTGACAGCCCTGCTAAAACACTGTGTTAGGAGTAGATGCAGTTTCTGTTTTGGAGTCTGTCATTCAATGAAGTTATCTGTGCCAGAGAGTCTTCCCCCTTGTACAGTTGCCCACAATCCTGCTGGAAAGGTATGACTGGCACTGCTGACTTCTCTGGCCATGAGTAGCTGCAATTAGCTGCAATCATGCCAGAGCTTCTGGCTGGAATTAGCTGAAAGGGAACGACTTCAGAGCTGGTGAAGTCAGGGGCAGAGCTCCAACCATGTATAGTCTCATGCCTATCTTGCAGACTTCTCTCTAGTGAGATGGGGATGTTGTTACCTGCCTCAGAATTGAGGTGAGAGGCTGAACAGATGGGAGATGATGCCATCTCTGGGTGTCTGTTACCATAGCGCTGGTCAGTACGACTACAGAGTGAGCAGTGGGCACTGGTCTGGTGGTACAGCTGCCCCAGGCACCATGTGCAGTAACTGCATTTAACTGCGCACCACCTGAGTAGACAGACTTGCTGGAAAGTTGCAGAATCCTATGTAACAGCCCTTGTCTTCTTTCCTGACCTTCACACCACAGTCTGCAGATCCAGGCTGGAAATAAAGAGGAAAGCTGTTCACTAGTGCCTGTCCCAGAAGAAAACAGCCTGTGGACTGAAATGGCAGGCATAGCTTCACAGACAATACTGCCAGGGCAGTCCTGTTTGGGATGGTCTGCCAAAGCATTCTCCTTTATGAGGGAGATCAATGCATCAGTCCTAGACTCAACACACATGTAGCCTTTAGCCACATCTGTTTTTAGACCAGCTGACCTGAAAGCAGCAAGTATGAATGCTCCTGCTGCTAGGCACTGGGGAGCCAATGCTCTGAGCATTAGACTCCAGCAGCAAGGGCCATGCGTGCTATTGCTGCACCTATGCACTAGGAGAGGTGGCATTACCCTCTGCACCAGGCCACAGAAGCTGGAAGGCATCGGTGGGGCGGGTAGGAGTTTTCCCTTCAGCTTGAATCAGTAGGCACATTAGTTTGCTCTTCTGGCTGGTTTAACGAAGCCCTGAAAAAATGTCTTTGCCCAGTCTGGCTGACTGCATGGAGCCCATAGAGAGAGACGACAGAATGGCAAGCTGACATTTTTTGGCCAAAGAGAAAGTCTTCTGTTTGCACAAAGGCAAATATTGCCATTAGTGCATGTATCAATATTGATTATTTTGATGGGATGACAGGGTCAACATGGCAAATAGCACCAAGGCTCCAGCACTATTTTGTCCCATACAGTTCTTGTGCAAGGCTGCTCCTGAGCCTTTAAAATGCCTTTGATATGCATCAGTGATAAACGTTCTGATCAAACTCCAGAAGTGGAGGTCTCTGGCACTTCTCTCAGTCTTACTGGTAGATGCTCAAGGGGCCAGGGCAGGCTAATGCTGCCTTGCCTAAGAGAAAGGCACGCTGTCCTTTCAGCTGGACAAGGAGAACGGGGTGGTGTCATGGTTTTGACAGTTGTTCTCTCACCCAATAACCCCTTCTCACCTGGGGAGGGGAATTGGGAAAAGGAAAAGAGACCCATGGGTTGAAATAGAAACAGATGTAATAAAATAACAATAAAAAACCACTATTAATAACAGCATTAATATAAAGTACGTAGACTTATACTCACCTGACACAGCTGGGGAGCAGACCTCAGAAGCAGGACATCAGACCAGACCCTCTTGAAATGACAGCCATTGAAGAAGGAGGGCCATCTCCAGCAAACTCCCCAATTTATAGTGAATGTGACATTTATGGTATGCAGTAATTTCACTGGCCAACCTGGGATCATTTTGGGGTCAACTGCCCTGGGTTTTCCCAGCCTCTGCACCCGTTTATCTCAAGACCACTAAAGGCCTTAATCAACACATACCAGCGGTAGCCAGAAAAGTGAAACAAAGCATCTTATCGCTTTGTTCCCATGAAAGGGAGCATTGTAGTCCTCGTAGGATTGCAGCTTCCCTGAACAGAAAACTGTTTCTAAAATTCTGGCTCAGCAAAACCAGTACAGATGGCTCCAGTGAAACAACCCGTGGCAATAACTTTCCAGTCAATGTCCTGGCAGAGCCCTCACTCACGTTGCTCCTTAACAGCGGTTTTTGTCTTCTCCTTGCTACAGTCTCTTTTCAGTCCTGTGTCATGTTTGATTCAGCTTTGCTCAGATTTGTCTAAGATCCTTTATTTTCTCCAGAGCAATGCTTAGGAAAACAGCATCACTTCTGCTTTTGAAATGCAAACCAAGGCTGGGAGGATCAACAGTCTTAAAATCTAAGTTTTCTGTCCAGATGGGCTTGGGACACGCCAATCTCCTTCTGCTAACAAAGACCAGAGGAACCCACCATTCAGAATGAAACCTTGAGCAAATCAACAAGATTTCCCGGAAGCCAGCAGAACAAGGCTAGTTGATGCCAGCTACAGATCTGGGCAGCTCTATTTTATGTGTATATATATATATATATATATATAT
>NW_010203334.1:0-7138 GCF_000695765.1 Mesitornis unicolor
CTGTGATTCCATCCGTGGATTTTAGGGTATCCTTATCCTCCTGGCTGGGGGGGATCTCCTTGGCAAGTCTCTGTTCTTCGTTTGGGAGGATCATCCTTGGAATTTGGGGAATCTCCATCCTCAGGGTCCTCGGGTTTTGGCGCTCAGCATCCTCCGTTCTGGGGGGATCCTCGTAGTTAAGGTTAGCAGGATCTCTGCCCTCGAAGTTTGGGGGTCTCCATCCTTGGATTTTGGAGATCTCCACCTGTGGGGTTGGGGGATCCCCATCCTTGATGCTAGGATGCATTTTGTAGAACTCCATGCTTGACGCTTGGGCATTTTCACCTTCAGCGCTGGGGGGGGGGATGTCTCCATCTTTGGGTTCTGGGGATGTTTCTTGGGTTTGAGGGGGAATTGTCATCATTGGTGTTGGCTGATCTCCATCCTGGGGATGGGGGATCTCCATCCTTGAGGGTTCTGCATCCTTAGGGTTGGGGGATCCCCACTCCTGGGGGACGTCAAGATCCACAACCTCCTCTGTACCACAACACCAACCTTGTGGAGGAGCCGTGGAGGAGCCAGGCTTGAACCAACGTGGTTTTGGGATGGTAGCAGGGTCCTACTGTCACGCTCAGCAAACGTCACCTTCATTTATTTAAAGGCTTCACAGAAACCGCATCGGGGGGGTGTTTGGTATTGGATGGGGTATCTCCAGGGGACATGGGTCACCATTTCTTGGGTACCCTCTGCATTAGATCCTGGTGGGCTGGGAAGACCATAGAAAAACTGGAATAAGACCATAGAAAAGCTGGAATAAGACCATAGAAAAATTGGAATAAGACCATAGAAAAACTGGGATAAGACCATAGAAAAGCTGGAATAAGAGCATAGAAAAATTGGAATAAGACCATAGAGAAACTGGGATAAGACCATAGGGAAACTGGGATAAGAGCATAGAGAAACTGGGATAAGAGCATAGAGAAACTGGGATAAGAGCATAGAGAAACTGGGATGAGACCATAGAGAAGCTGGGCTAAATGCACTGTAGAAGGCGATGAAGTAGTTGGAAATCTGAATTACTATTCATCGCTAATATGTTGCATGGCACTAATTAATTTTTCAACAGCCTCGCTGGGGACCTCATTGCTAAAACATGATGTTTTCTTCTCCGGCACCATCGCTGTCAACCCAGGAAGGGGTGAGAAACCACAACACCCATCAGCCATGAGGGGGTTTCTCTGATGGCTGAACCCAGGGGGTCGCTGTGTCGCACCCCTCCATGGGGACATTTTTGGGGGACGGGGAGACAAACCCGGTGTCCTCGGAGTGCAGAGATGTGGCCCGAGCTGGGCGCACACTGGGAGCCAAGGGAAAAGCTATTTTGGGTGCTGCTCTCACCTGTCTCACTGTACTGAATATTTTTAGCCGTGTTTTATTGCCAGCCTTGCGAGCCTCAGGCTGGGGGTACTGCCCTGTGCTTGCTCACACGCACGTTATTTAATTCAGTCTTTGCTAAGAACAGACTTTCCTCGGCGTTTCCATCGAGATCAACACCGAAATAGATTTATTTGACATTTCCTGTCATGCGATACGTGGAGTATTGCCCCTAAAATGGCCAGAGCTGGAAACGCTTTATCTTTTTAATGATTCTTTAATTGTTTGGACACTTTTCTCACCACCGCCTTGAGTTGACCCATTAATTCCAGCCTTTTAAGTTCCATCTTCTCCAGAATCACAGAATCACAGAATCCCAGACCGTTAGGGATCGGAAGGGACCTCCAAAGCTCATCCAGTCCAATCCCCCTGCCGGAGCAGGAACACCCAGATGAGGTTACACAGGAAGGCGTCCAGGCGGGGTTTGAATGTCTGCAGAGAAGGAGACTCCACAACCTCTCTGGGCAGCCTGGGCCAGGGCTCTGTCACCCTCACTGAGAAGAAGTTTCTTCTCCAATTTCAGTGGAACCTCCTGTGTTCCAGCTTGTGCCCATTACCTCTTGTCCTATCATTGTTTGTCACCGAGAAGAGCCTGGCTCCATCCTCGTGACACTCACCCTTGAAATATTTCTAAACATGAATGAGGTCTCCCCTCAGTCTCCTCTTCTGCAAACTCAAGAGCCCCAGCTCCCTCAGCCGCTCCTCAGAAGGGAGATGCTCCACTCCCTTCATCATCTTTGTAGCCCTACGCTGGACTCTCTCCAGCAGTTCCTGTCCTTCTTGAACTGAGGGCCCAGAACTGGACACAATATTCCAGATGCGGTCTCACCAGGGCAGAGTAGAGGGGGAGGAGAACCTCTCTGCCCTACAACCACCCCTCCTGATACACCCCAGGATGCCAGAAGAAGGTGAATTTAGCAGGCTTCTGCAAGGCTGCTTAAAAAATGGTCAGATTTCCACCCCCGTGTTTGCTTTCTCCTTTCTGAATTAGGAAATTCAGCTGCTTGGGGCAAACCGTCCCCGTTGCTGTGTTCCAAATGGCAACTGCGCCATCGCAGTGGTGTTTTCTGCTGGTGGGGAGCGGCTGTGCCGGTAGCAATGCTCGCCTCCAGACGGGGCGATTTCTGTTTCCATATGGGAAAGGGGATGTGGCATCTGGTTTCCCTCGCAGCAGCTGGCAGCTTGAAGCCGGCGTTTTTGCGCGGTGCAGAGCAAAGAGAAAATAAAGTGTCGAATTGTTTGGCATTATCAAGGATTTCTGCTCCCCAGGACTCCTGCATAAAGAGATGGAAATTTGAGCCGCTGGAGCCAAGAAACACACAGAAGTATATGAATTTATTACGTTTTATCTCCTTCCCCTGCAAACAGCGCTGGAAATGTCACAAGATCATCTATTGTTTCATCGTTTAGCGGGAATTTTTTGTTTTCTAGTTGTAATTTCTTTGATGCCGCGGCTGTGGGGAAAGGAGAGAAACTGGAGCGGGAGACGGCGCGGCTGCGGCAGGTTGAACATGCAGGTTTGCTACCCGCATTTAAATTTCTCACATCCCGGGTTTTTAATTTAACAAATGTAATTAAGGCTGGGGTAGGTACTCGGATTATTCATTTACTCCAGATGGAAAAAAAAAAAAGAAAATAAATTGAATGCAAATTCCGTAATCAGAGGCGAAGTTGAGGATGTCGGACGTGATGGGGAAGTGTTAGCACATTAATCGGCCTGTGGTCCCCAAACAGCACCCAAATCGAAGAGCCAGGGATTATTTGAATAATTGAGGTGGCGTTTGATAAGATATCTGATTGCTGATATCTCCTTAAGATGTGGCCTTAATTGTAATTCTCCATCAAGGATTAATCTGCGTAATAGGAGGGCGCTGGGAATAGCGAGGCGCCAGGCTGCCTCCCTTGAATTTGGGTCTTCTATCGAGGGCTGCTGACACCAGGGAAGGTGCCCTGGGATTTATTGCTTCTCCTGTGGCTTTATGCGTGAGCCATACAGACCCTACCTTGGGTCTGTATTTCGGAGCATGACCTCCATCCTGGAGTCTATAGTTTGGACCATGGCCTCCATCCTTGGGTCTGTATTTTGGACCATGGCCCCTAATGCTGTGTCTGTATTTTGGACCATGACTTCCATCCTTGGGTCTGTATTTTGGAGCCTGACCTCCAATGCTGTGTCTGTATTTTGGAGCCTGACCTCCAATGCTGTGTCTGTATTTTGGACCATGGCCTCCAATGCTGTGTCTGTATTTTGGAGCCTGACCTCCAATGCTGTGTCTGTATTTTGGAGCCTGACCTCCAATGCTGTGTCTGTATTTTGGACCCTGACCTCCAATGCTGTGTCTGTATTTTGGACCCTGACCTCCAACACTGGGTCTGTATTTTGGAGGTGCCTCCCGTTGGATAAGAATGCGTTATTGTGTTTCGATGCCACAGTCATGTGAATGATCGCCTTTGGTTGCCTTCTTGCTGTCTTCAGGACAGAATTAAACCCGTTTTCCCTTTAAAATGGAGCCGTCCTGTCCCGCCTTCAAAAATGTTGGAGGGCCATGGCTCCGTGCACTGATGGGACCCAACTCTGATGCTCTTGGATGGGGTCAGTGGACCCCACCTCACCCTGCCTGGGGTAGCAGGAGGAGTTTCCACTCGACCTGGCAGCAGGCTCTTCCTTCTCATCACGGGCAGCTTTTCTCGCATTCCCAAAGCAGTTACACGTTCCCATAGGAGAAATAACGTTTCTGTCGAGTCCTTTGTGCTGCCGGTGCCGTTCGTTCCTCTTGAAACCAGGCGTGACAGGGTGGGGAGACGGGGATGGACTTTGTTTCTTGAATCCCTACCCCGGGTGATGTTAGAAATGACTTAAAGCGCTGAAAATGGTAATTTTAAAATAAAAACCGCTCTGTGTTGAAGATCTGGGCTCGTCACCAAATAACCATCGTGGCCGTTGTTTCTCACCTCCTCTAGCTAGCAGCAAATGAGAAAAGAGATGAAAAGAGGGCAAAGGGATGAAGTTGGAAAGATTCCTTCTTTTTTTGAGAGAGAGAGGGTGTGAATATTTTGAAACAAAATGTAAATGTAATAGGAAAAAAAGAAGTGTGTCGGGGAGGAAATATTCATGAGCCCTGCTGCAGCCATTGGACTGCCCGGCAGTGGAGAGGATGGCTTGTTTCTGTCTCCACAGTGAAGCCAAATGCGGAGATTTCTTAATTCTTCTTTTTTCCCCCACTATCCCAGCTCCTCCTGTGGGTTTGTGCTACCTTCTGGTAAATGGGCGCATTCATCCTCTCCTGATGTGATTTTAGCCAAGCTTCGAGCTGTGCGTTCGCAACCAGAAAGAGGAGATTTCCCCTCAAAAAAACCCAAACAAACCCAAGTTAAATCACTTGAGATAAGTTGGGTGTTATCTTCAGGTTGCAAATTGCTTGTGTGCTCCTCCAGCTGGAGCTGTTAATTCTGAACAATTAGCGAGTCGTTGCAATAACGCTGAGGTTTTTTGATGAGCCCCCTTTGCCGTGCCATGAAACTCTGCTTTGGCTGCCTCCTTCAAGCCTTTTTGCACCGTCATTTTGGATTCCTGCTTGTCTTTCTCAGGTTGCCTTTTTTTGGGCACAGGTGAAGAACAAAAGCCTAAATCTGGAAATAACCCCCAAATCACTCCAGAGGTGGGCGAGCTCAACCTGCTCAAATTATTGCCGGGCCAAGGAGTGAAGAGGTGAGCTCCTTGTGTTTGCACAAGGACGTGAAGAGTTCCAGTCGACTTGGATGGGATGGGGTAAAATGCTGCAAATGTGGAAAACGTTGTGGTTTTGCAGCCCATTGGTGGCTTATGGGGTGCTCTGTCCCTCTGTCCATCCTTGCATCCGTGCGTCCTTGCATCCTGGCATCCATTCATCCATGCACCCATGCATCCTTGCATCTGTGCATCCAGGCATCCTTGCACCCATTGATCCATGCATCTGTGCATCCTTGCTTCTGTGCATCTTTGCATCCACGCGTCCATGCATCCTTGCATCCTGGCACTCATTCATCTGTGCATCCATCCCACTGTGCATCTGTGCATCCATCCATCCATGCATCTGTGCATCCTTGCATCCTTGCATCCATATATCCTTGCGTCCATGCATCCTTGCACCTATTCATCTGTGCATCCATCCATGCATCCTTGCACCCATTCATCCTTGTATCTCTCCATCCGTGCATCTGTACATCCTTGTACCCATTCATCTGTACTGTGTTGCACCTCGAGTGCTGTGTTCAGTTGTGGGCCCCTCACTAGAAGAAGGATGTGGAGATTCTGGAGCGTGTTCAGAGAAGAGCCACAGGGATGGGGAGGGCTCTGGAGAACAAGCCTGATGAGGAGCGGCTGAGGGAACTGGGCTTGTTCAGCCTGGAGAAGAGAAGGCTGAGGGGAGACCTCAGCACCACCTCCAACTGCCTCAAGGGAGCTTGTGGAGAGGTGGGTGCTGGGCTCTTCTCCCAGGTGATGGGGGATAGAACAAGGGGAAACGGCACCAAGCTGTGCCAAGGGAGGTTCAGGTCAGAGATAAGGAGGAAGTTCTTGACTGAGAGGGTCGTCAGAAGCTGGCACAGGCTGCCCAGGGAGGTGGTGGAGTCACCATCCCTGGATGTGTTTAAAGAGCAGGTAGACGAGGTACTTAGGGATATGGTTTAGGGGGTAGACAGGAACGGTTGGACGTGATGATCTCAGAGGGCTTTTCCAACCGCGCCGTTCTGTGATTCTGTGATTCTGTGATCTCTGCATCTGTGCATCCTTGCATCCTTGCACCCATCTGTCCTTGCACCCATTCATCCACGCATCCATCAGTTTTGGTCATGTACCTCTGAATGTAGCCGCACAGAAATTGAACTAAAAGCACCCAACAATTTGGTTTTCATATTAAAAAAAAACCCAGATATTTTCCCTCGAGCCTTTATAGGAACCAGCACGGCTCAACAAGCAGCAGCTTTGCACATTCTCCCCTAAATGAGGGAAAAATGTGCTTTTCCACCCCAAAGCTGGCACTGGGATTCCAGTTTTGGGGTCCTGAGCTGCGAAAGCCAAGCGAGTTGGCTTGAAGAGCTTTTTCTGCAAACCCTTTGCCGCTATTCCCCCATCCAAGGATGGAGGATGGATGGAGGCAGCGTCGGCGAATCTGAATAACTAATCAGAGTCCTCATTAACCCCCCGCCGAGATGCTCAAACATTCACTTTGCTGTTTGTGAAGCAGAGGAAAAAAAAAATGGAAAAAAGGGAAAAAACAACCCCAAAACAAAACCCACCCTGCATTAAAATTGATGTGTTATTAATCCCACTGTTGCAGACCTCATGGGTACCGAATTTTCCTCCGTCTCGCCCGAGGCCGAACAGTGTGGTGCCGCTTCTGCGGGGCTCTTTGACTTCCCATTATTTATCGGCATGGCGTAGCGAGGCCGCTTTTGTTCCCCGGGCCCAGATGTGCCCACATGTGCTCAGCCGGGGGTGGGGGGGGCCCACATTTCCATACTTCCCCCTGTAGGATCATGCAGATCTCCTCTCTCCCGGCCCGCAGTTTGCTGCAAAACGGCTTTGCTTTTGCAGAAAGAGGGAAATCCAGGGTGTGTACGGGCACATCTGCAATCTGGGGAGGTGGAAGGATGAAAAGACCTGATTGCTCTTTGCACCTTCAAGCATCCCCAACGCCCAGCCCTTACCCCAAAATAATAGGGCTACAAAGATGATCAAGGGAGT
>NW_010203335.1:0-6457 GCF_000695765.1 Mesitornis unicolor
TGCAGCCGGCAGAGAGCGCCACCGGCCCGGCGATGGGGGTGGGGCGGGAACAGGCCCGTAGCGCCGAGCGTGACCTCGGCGTGAGGGGGCGCATCCCATCCTCAGCAACCGTGTCATCAAAACTATCAGGTGTTTTTAAAAAAGGTAAAAAGGAGGAAAAATAAAAACAACACAACAGCTACAATTCCCGTCTGTATTTCTGGGTTGGATAACAGGTGTCCTTGTTGCCTTGAGATCGGACTGGCTCTCAGCGTCTCCTGACGAGCTCCCCTCCCTGAGGTAGCAGCCGATCCGTGAGGGCCTCCGGGGGACCCGATGGGCAGGGAGAGGTGAGCGCTGCTCTCCCTCTCGGGGGCTGTCGTGTGGGGCCTCCATTCATGGGTCTTTCTCTCGAAGGTCGAGGCACAGGGCCTCCTGCCCTTGGGGACCCACTGCCAGAGGTGCCACGCTGCTGTCACCAGCTCTGCATAGCCCGTGGGGGAGAGGGTGCAGGGGAAACTGGAGAGTCCGCGAGTAACTACGACAAAAGCATCATTGCCTGCCGTTATTTCATATGGAGGAAATTCCTGCTTCCTTTGGGCTTTTTTTTTCCTTTCCTTTCATTCTCCCTTCGAGTGGTATATGTACGTTCTTAGTCCAGATCCTGAGCTTCAAGAAAAGTGCCTTTGCCCTTGCATGGGCTTCAGGACCGTTCCGGAGCTCACTCTGAGAGTGTGAGGAAGATGTAAAAGCACTGCCCTCCAGGCACACAAACCTTGCCAGGGGCTCCAGTGCTGCTGGGTTGGGGTAGCCCCATTTGGGCTACTGGAGCAAGTAACAGTTCAGGCTTTGGCTGCAAAGATTTTCTTTCTTTCACTTTTTCATTTTAAATTGCACAGACTGGAGAAGATAAAAAAAAGTTGCAGCAGGGATCATGTGAATGCAGATATTGTATGCTTTCCACGTACCTTTGTCTTTAAATGTCTGACATTCATATGTTAGTACGTGACTGCTTCACGGGGAAGTGGAATATTGAAAGCACCTCATCCGCAATAAATACACCACTGAGGTTGTAATTGCATCTCATTCAGGAAGCTCTTGGATGAGAATTCCCCTTGACTAAGTCTCATTTTGTGAGCCCGAGTCTGATCTGCCCAGATTTGTGTTTGCTCCTTTGGATATTATGCATTGAAATAGTGAATGGCATTGCTACAGAGCTGAAAGGGTTCACATCTTATGGTAGTTTGCAAATGTGCCGCTTCAGTAGATCTTATTAAGTAAATACATAAATAAATGAAATTGCAGACTCATTAGTGGCTACTCTGCTATGTCTAGACCAGTGTGTAAACTTACTCTCTCCACCTAGTCCTGTTTGTCGACTTTCTCACCTGGGATATCATTGCCCAAATTCGGGGCTGTGAACTTTGGGTCTTCTGTGGAAGGGCATGTCTTTGTACTGCTTGTTTAAATGGTGCCTCTTCACCTGAAGGTTCATAGTGCTCCTGTAGGGTTGTAATAAATAAACCCTTTGAAAGAGTCTATCAGGTGAGGTAATTGAGTGGTGCATTTGACTGAGAACCTTATATGGCTGTAACAGAGCAAAGGTACATGCAATGAATTGATGATATTTAAGCATTTTGCAAGTGAAGACACTAGCTGTCCTCTAGGAACAGGGAAACTATTGTGGACTTGAATCTGCCTGTCTTCCTCTGGTGTCAGTACTCCACAAAGTATGCATTTTGTATCTTTAATGCTATTCATCTTGGCAAATTGTACAGCCTGGGACCAGTCAAAGAACATAATTAAAGAATGCTTAGCTTCCATCCCTCAAGTAAAGGTTGTGTATTCATATTTCAGTTGTTTAAGTCAGCTTCCAGTGTTCATGAAGTGTCTGATGTTCCCTTAGTGGTGTCTAAACAATAGAAAAAACAAAACAGATTTAATTTTCAATTAATCTGAGACATTCATAACAGGGATTAGAACAATAAAGTTGTTTAATCATCCTACCTCATTGTGTTTGAGATTGACTTCTTTAGACTAATCTGATTTTATTTTACAAATTAACTGTAAAATTCAGTATTAGTAATTCCAGACAACTAAAACCAGCTTAAGTTTCATCCCTTCCTATTCTGTTTTATTCTATATTTTTAACCTTTAGAATAAATTTTTTTTCAGTACTTTTCTTAGGATTTCTGAAGTCTGGAAACTTTTTTTTTCCTCATGAAACCTAAGATTCCTTCATAATTGTTTGCCTTTGGGAGTTCAGATTTTAATTAAAAAAAAAACAGCAACAACAACATGGGACAGTTGTGATAAAATTGTAAGAACTGGCAATCCATTTGAATTTCTAAACCAGGTAGGGAAACATTGCGAAGGAGAAAATAAAAACAGCCTGTCAGGAGACTTTCCTGATGGTGAAACCCTGTGGGATTACAGATGGCTGGCTGCGGTGCCTGGAGGATGCAGACGGGAGGTTACAGGTCATCTATAGCCACTGCAAGCACAGGAAAAATGCCGATCTTCACCCATCAGGACTGCTTTGTATTCATGTGCTTTCCTCCCTGCTCCCTAGCTCCTTATCTGTTGATAATCTTTCCTTATCATTATACCCATTTGAATTGTGTGCACTTTTGGAGGCAAGGGTAGTGCTGGCACAGACTCTGCCCTGTGCTGAGCAGATGCTTAGGGAGGATCCACAAGGCTCAGGGCAAAAGTTGAGACCATGACTGCGTGAATATTGAGATGTATTGCTTAAATGATGATTTATTACTTGCTCAGAGCAAGGAACTGGGCAAGGCTCATTCCCTTTCCCCAGAAGACTCTCGTGCCTAACACCAAGAGTGGTGGAAAAGTCCTAGTCTTCAAAGAGGGAGATATAGGAACTTTTACTATCAGGTGTTTTAGATAGCGCTGAACAAAGTCTTAGAGAGCTATTGACTACACTAAACCTGAAAAGGAGATAACCCAGCAGATCTGCCGTTTTGCGCTGTTGTGTAATTACAGGTAATCTCTACTGTCACGCAGCTGGCCATGTTCCTGGGTGCTGGGAAGGGAACTGGTGACAATATACCACTGTGACTTTGTTGTTTCAGCACAAAAGCATGCCCCTCATGAACAGGCATATCTGGTCAGAGAAACAGCATTGTGCTTAGTATTCATGGTCTTCAGCGGTTTTGAGAGATACTAATTCACGATCTTACCTCTGCTTTTCATATCAAAGTTCTGAATTTCATAGCTTGTTATTCTAAATGGATGGCTGGAGAGTGCCATTCTCCTTGCATGAAGTGCATGCTTAGTTACCATAATAAAAAGCTCTCTGAGCTGAAAAATGTGGGTAACGATGGAACCTGTATCCTTCTCTTATCAGTATCCAGTAATGGAATTGCATGCAGCAAGACAGCACCAAACACTGTGGGCAGAAAGGGAATTTTCTGGTTCAGAAAGGCTGACCTAATACCCAAGTGAATGGAAAATGCATCACCCTTCAGCTCCCCAGAGAAGCAGCATCCTTATCTCAAGCTTGCCTTGTAGTCAGGGACGTGATCCTGCTTTTTTGCCATAGGGCTTCAGTCTGCAAGCCAGTGTGGTGGCTCATCCTGTCACCTCGTTCTCTTCCTCATGCTGCTGTGTTCAGTATGTATGTATGCTCTTGTACCCTCCTATACTCAGAACTTAAAATTAAAATAACTTGATTTCACACAATAAAAAAACCCAACAAACCAGTACTGTCTTGTACCAGTGAATTACTCTGCATGTTCGGGTGAATTTACCCGGAGAGACACTAAATAGTGGTTCTGTTATCAGTATCCCATGGTTTTTTGTACTAGGAAGAGATCTGAAATTATCCTGGCTTTTCCATTGTGAATTCTGTCATAAGACTATATTAGACTTGCTGCTTTATTTGTTTCCCCCCTCTTCCCTTGAATCATTTGAGGCTGGTGTTTGTTTCTTTGGGGAGCTGCTGGCTTTGTGTTACCATCACAGAGAGAGGAGAGATGGCCCTCCCCAGTCATTCTGCTCTTAAACTAAAGTGTGTTTCAGAAGTATGTTTAGCTTTGATTAGGAAGGGTGGGAAGAGGTTCACCTGTCTCTGTTTACCTCTATTTTACTTTGAAGTCATCAAATGTCTTCATTGCCTGGCTTAGTATGTCTCTCAAACATGGGAATCAGCAGAGAGAATATGATGAAACAGGTATTTAAGGCAATTAAGGGGCAGGCTGGAGCATAGGCTGTGTTATCAATCATTGCATGATCTACCTGGAGAGGTGAAAGAACAGTGTGGGTACTCAGCACATATCCGTCAGGTACTGAAGAGGGGCTGTTTGGGGATTATTTTTACTTTCTTTTTTTTAAACTAAATCTGCAATGAAGTAGATAAAGTTGTTAGTTTACCTGCTCATGTCTTATGATTTCAGACAGTGCTCTAAATCAATACTCTGGAGGAGCTGAGCAATCGCTTTTCCAGAGCTCTGATCTAATAGAAGCTCAGTTCCAGGCCTAAAGCAGAAGATGGACTGAGAATCCCAAAACTACACACAATATTTAACTTTGGCTTTTTAAAAAACTTCTCACACAACTGCAGTAATCCAAAACGAAAGTGCTCAGAGAAATCCAAAGGATTAGAAGTGCATCAGCCCTCAAAAATAAAACAAACAACAGTAACCTCAAAAACCTCTCAAGGATTGGATTACATCCTAAAATATATTAATCTTGTTATTTCTGTGCCAAAAAAATGGAAATCCTGAATTGACTTTTCCAGCATCCTCTCTAAAAACTTTGCCAACTGCATCAATGTGAGCTCAATATATTAGTGATTCAACAGTAAGACTCAGACAAGTTGTTTGGGGGGTGGGGGTTTGTTGTGTTTTTGTTGTTTGCTGGTTTGTTTTCTGTTGACAGGATAATATTCTAGTCATTACAAACGGGTAAAAGTTCTGCCTGCCCCCAATTGAAATTATTAAAGCTGCTGTCCTGCAGTTTGGAGCTCTACTGGTAGTTTGAGGGCATGGAGCCCTTCTGGCCAGTAATGCTGATGAGTTTGCTAAGTGCTGATTTTCCCTACTGTTGGGCTTAAGTCCACAAAACACTTCCAAAACATGGCAGTGACCTGACGACCTCAAACTGAGAAGCACCAGCCTAAGCAAAGACTGTGGAAAGGAAAAGAAACTGAAGCGATGTGTGGTAGCAAGACCAAGCTTAGAAAATATTTGAGCAAATAGACTGGGATTTTTTTCTGTAAGATCAGTTACTGAATTTAAAATAAATAAATAAATAAATATGTTTTTAAAATAATGGTAACAATGTTTTTTCATAAATCATTCTCCCCATAGCAGCAAATTTTTAATGGTGCTGGTATTTAAGGAAAACCCCACTAGGTGTCCCCAGTCAGTAAGTTGATCTGAGAAGTTCCAATTTCTCATAGGAGAGTTGAAGTCTGAGGTGTGGGAAACGAAGCCGGAGCAGCCTGTTGCGGTTTGGAAAGCTGCGGGCTTCCTCCTCCTCCACATGCCCGCAAAACAGCACTGAGAGTCGGTTCTGGCCCTGAGAGCATACCTTTGTCAGTAGTAAAGCATTCATCAGTGTTTCCATGCTACAATGAGATGCCTTTAAATGTCAGAGAGAGTAAACATGTTATTCTGAGTATGGCTTGGCATACACTGTAGGTGAGTTGTCTACTTGCAAACACATGGATCACTCTGTCCATCTTAAATGCCAGATGAAGGAATAGCTTTGAAGAATCTCATGTCTGTTTGGAGCACAAGTAGGTCTGTTATAATCAATGAAGTTGAACAATCAAGGAACCTCAGTACAAGTATTAGTTTTTAAAACATCCAAGCACATGTGCAGGCAACAAAATTTTACCTCAACTTGCAACTCTTTGGAGTCAATGAAGGTCATCTGGAAACCAGAAGGCTTTCTTCTGAGTCTTTTGGTACACTGTTTTTGCTGTAGGGCTAGGAATACCCAGAGCACTGCTTTCCTGCTCCTGTCTCCCACCTCCCCCTTTGCTTTGCTGGAGGTGGTGGGAAGTGTGGAGAACACCCCAAGTGCATCTCTGCCTCACTGAACCTATTTCATCCTGTTCATTGCCTTTTGGGTTGTGTTGATAGCAGAGGTTCAAAGTCTCTGTAGAATGCAAAGCTGTTCTAAGTCTTTCAGGCAGAAAATTAGGAAGTTGACAAGGATTGGAGTTCAGAGCATCTGAAACCCAACTTTAGCCTAACTAATTAAAAAGCCCTAAAAATCCCACTAACTGCCTTCTGTGTAGCTCCAGCAGGCTTGCAGTAGTGTTCCTAATGAGTTTTGTAAATAATCTTTAAAAGTAATCAAAATCTTGTCTGAAGCTCTGAGGGGCATGGTGACCTTATGACAGACCTTGGAATTGCACAGCTGTGCTCAGTGTTGTTTCTGGTCTACTGCACATCAGTGGCAAAGGCTGAATTGTAGGTTTGGGGTGGGGAGGTGGGGGGGCAGGGAG
>NW_010203336.1:0-1760 GCF_000695765.1 Mesitornis unicolor
ACCACGCCTGCGCGCCGCCGGGTGATGGGGCCGCGGCGGGTAGGTGGCGCTCCGTAGCGGAGCGGGGCGAGCGCTTCTGAGGGTAATAAGCGCCCTTCCCGCCGGGACCCTATGGCCCGTTCTGCCTCCGCGCCCCTGGCAGGGTTGTTGGTAGCGCTGTTGTTGGGCCAGCCCTCGGTCCCGCCGCTCTCTGCAGCGGCGGCACTGCGCGCTATTGGAGCCTCCCTCCCCTGGCTTCCTCGGGGAAGCAGCTCGTTGCCTGTTTCCCAGTATCCTGCGTCTTTGAGCCCCTCAGCGTTCTGTAGAGCCGAGGGTCCCTTTTGAGGCTTACTGGGCCCTGTCCCCCTCGTAGGAACTGGATGTAGCAGTTTGGTTTCCCTCTCCTCTGCTTTTTTTATTCACCTAGTGCCCCCCAGCTCCAAATGCTTAGTCTTGCAGGAGGGACTGTTAAAAATGGAGAAAGGAAAATCCCCTCCCGAGGCGCTAAGTGGCTTTCAGTACTCTGATGTCATGTATCTTGTGTTCGTAAGACGTTGGTCCTCAAATAATTCCTGTAAAGTGAGGTAACCCTGTTATTCCCACTTGACAGCCAAAGAGTCAAAGAACGGAAAAAGTTATTTCAACATCATCGATCTCAAATGTAAAAAGCAAACAAACAACAACAGCACACTAAAAACAAACAAACAGAAAACCCCAAACCCCAAACCAAACTACCTACAATGTGTCTTTTCATTGCACACTTGGGACAGCTTTTCTGAGTGTAGTTTGGTCATGTTCTCACATTTCTCTGCAGCCAGAACAGCCAAGCACAAATGCCTTTGTGCCAATGACAGCTGAAATTCTCAGTACATTCGTTGCCTTCAGTAGGTGTGAGGGTAATAAAATAGCTGTTACCTAACTCACAATCAAATTACAAGAACTGGCAGCACCTACTTTAAAAATTTTAAGAGAGACTTTGCAGAACCCATAGGAAGTTCTGTTCTGTAACCAACAACTCGTAATGCCCTATCCTTACAGAAAAGCACTGGCAAATAACACCCTGCAAAATAATTTTTTACACAGAAATGCAATTTTAGGGTTTGGCAATAACAGCTGCCAACAAGTCTTACAAAGTCTTTAACCTAAGGTGTCCTTGAAAAATGTTGAACACTCAGGTTGTGACCCAATTTTTAATGTAACCTAATGAAAGACATGGGCAAACCATAGGAATTGTGGACTGGGGCAAGAGGAACAAGGTTACAGTAATAACATCACGATTACCTGGACATGTTGTATCTACCCTTTACCCACCATTATGTTTTCTCTCCTCAATTGTATGGCCTCTTACAAATGAAGATGGAATCTGTACCACATAATGAAATTGTTGACCAAAAGGCAAAGAGGACACAGGTTCTTTAATGTTAGGTTTGCTTGCCACTGAGTCACTCAGCAGGAGCAACCTGATCTGGGTGAGATGCAAGGCCACTATTGCACTTGAACTAAATTAGGTCAGGACACAAAATACAAAGCTGACGATGCCTTTGTGCTCTTATGCTGCTGTTGTGCCAACTGTAAGAAATGAGAGATCTAATTAGCATAAAACTCACCAATGTAAAGTTAATTCTTATGTTTTGGGCTTTGTATTAAACAGATTCAAACTGCAGAGTGAATTTGCATTAGATCTGCACTTTGTATCATGGAGCCTCACAATTTTTGATCTGACACCAGGAGATTTCGAGCTGGATTGATTATATCAAACCACAGCCCAAGATACTCTTTCC
>NW_010203336.1:1791-25279 GCF_000695765.1 Mesitornis unicolor
TGCTGGGTTAAAACAGCTCATCCCTTTTGCTACTTTTTTTCCCCCTCATAACATTCAGCTACGTCAATAACATGATCCAATTCACTGCACAGCTAAACATAAAAAGTTTGTGCTGGGTTAAGGATCAACATGTAGATAGGGCATACAGCTGCCTCTTCTGGTAGCAAGCCACTTTATGCCAGTTTAAATGATTTATCTCAGCAGAATTTTGGCTTGGCATCACCACAGTTTCAGCATAGCTGATCAAGATTGTGCTTCAGTGCTACTGAAGGGAACATTCACATGTTTTTCTGAAGCTACTTGTTCGTCTGCCTTGTCTTGCATTTGTGGCAATGCATATGTTTTGACCCCTTTAGTCTCCAATTGTATCAGTGAGCTGATCCACATGATCACATAATTTAAAGGTTATGATAGAAATGTTGAACTGTGGCTTCTGGTGACTGTGATCATAGAACATCTCAACTCTCAATTTTCCCATAATCCTGGAGAAGCAAATTTCTTGCCACTGCTTTTCAGCTTAATGTCATGTCCAATTCCTTTACTTCTAATTTATAGATTCAAGTGTGTTACTTGCCCTTGATGTTTCTGACCTATCTGCTCTGTTCTTTCCACTCCACTGAGAGCACCCTTACTAAGATGCCTATCTATAGATCCCAGTTGCAAAGCTCCTACAATTTTAAATTATGCCTCTGTTTAATCTGCTACTACTTAAACCTTGAAGTGTTCTCTGTCGATTTATATTCTCTCAGTTTGTCTGCTTCTGCAGTGAATCTAATTCCAGGGCATATCATTCCTCGCCTGTTTTGAAAAAGCTTGAAGCCTTCAAACAAGAGACTCTTCTTGAAGGCCTATGCTTTTACCCTCATCTTTCCTCTTCCATGCAAATTGTTACAACTTCCATTCTGTGTCAAAGGTTTGAAAATGTATTTTCTTACATGGACTAAAGAAAGCTCTTAATCCAAAACATATGTCTCATAGGAGTCACTTAACAAATTTCGTATGTTTTTTTCTTGAACTACGATATGCCTTTGTCAAGTTTATTAGATCATTACCTTTATTATAGTTGTAGTGGTCTAAGGATATAAGGATAAAGTTACATGGTACATCAGCTTCAAAAACCGGAAAGTCCTGTTCCTCCTAGCTTTCTGACAACTCCTCTACCTTTAGGTTATGTGCCCTCTCTCTTTCTCCATCTGTGGTAGTCATCTGATTGTTCTATAGACTGATACAACTCAACAGCTAAGCTAACTTTTATTTTAGTTCCATTTTCTGCCAGATTATTGAGTTGAATCAATTCAAGGAAGGGTTAAAAAACTGCCAGAGCTGGAGGAAGGCACTAGTGAAGGGAGTGGAACCTCCCACCTGAGCAGCAAAGTAAGGCATCATATCTAACTTCAAGAAGGACAATGGTTATAGAGAGAGGCAATATCTTTTGTTATAATAGCTTATATAGTTGTAAAAAAAGGGAAGCAAGCTGTTCCCCAAACTTGCTGCCTATAACTGGGCTAGTAGCCACTCTGAAATATTACCTCCTTTGCAATTTTTGCTTCTTTTCCTGAATTTAAAAAAAAAAAACAAAAAATAAAACCAAAACCCTGACTTTCTTTCTCTCAATCCCCTCATTTTCCATCGGTGTTGATAATCTTGTTGCTGCTGATAAACCTTTATGTGAGGTGAGGTTTGTAACTTGAACCTTTTTGAATATGCTTTGCTTCCATATTGCAAATAAGTCCTTTTCTGTTGTTTTCCTTCCATTCATAAAATTTACCTCTAGTACCTTCAATTTTGAAAATTATTTTTTTCCTTTCTTCTTTTTAGTCTACTAATTACTAACTGCTTATATCCAAGAGAGTAAGAAGAGTGTGGGAAAGAGGGAAAGGCAGAGAAATTCTTATCAGTGTTTATGTGTAAACAAAAGTAGCTTTGGCAGCACTTCAAATCCTTCATGTGTCCTCAGGACAGAGATAAATAGGAGCTTTTAAGTGATTTTTGTCTGTCTTTCATTCTGATTCTTTGCTTTGCTTACTCCAGTCCTTTGCTTTCATCAGTTCAGGTTTCACATCCTTGCACATTTTTCTGGGCTATCATCACCTTCACTGAAATGTTTGCTCCCTAATTCTCCTCTCAAGGGGCTCCCATGCTTCCTCTACCTTCTTATCTTCTCTTTTCATTTTATTTTCTTCTCACTGCCACGGAGTCTTCTACCTACCACATTTCATCTCTTCCTCTAATAGACTGGGACATCATCAATTATGTTTTGTTTGCTACAGCAATTGTCAAGAAAGAGGAAGCATTTGATTGCCCTCAGCTATGTCTGAAACACTGTGGTTATTTGCTGTTCCAAGTACAGGGAGGTGATGATAAGTGCTGGCACACACTGGCTTGCTCTTGGTAACCACTAAATCCAAGCAGGCACAGAGTCACCTTTCTGCAACAACTATTTCTTACACAGGTGCACATTGTAGTATTATATCCTTGCCTCTGTCAAATGCAGGTATTCCCAGATGCTTGGCTGATGTTTGTCATGTTGGACATCCTCCATTTGTTCTGAGACACAGAGACGTGCTCTGTAAGCCCCTCACCCCAGCCTACTGCAGTCAAGGGTCAGAGATCTTCAGTGTCAGTAGTATAACCAGGGAAAATACAGGCTTTAGACTCAGTTGGGAGTCTAAGGAGAAACACTGTTTTCCTTTACCTGGTTGTTCCTTTAAGTAGACATATTTGGAGAGTGCTTTGGCAGAATACCAAATGTTAGTTGGCTTAGTTTGTACACTTCTTATGAAAAACTTTTTGGAAACGCTTAAAAGGAGAATACTCTGAAAGCTGTTTATTTAGAAGTCTCTGGGTTTGGTTATCAATAAATCCCAAGTTAAGCCAGAATTAGACACTGAAATTTTGTATATTAAAACTTGAAATATCACCAGATGCACTTCTGTGGAAAGAACAGTCAAGCCCTGAAGATTTTCATGCTTGATTTTCATTATTTTCTTTGCCTTGAGTAAAGGAAAAGAGACCCCATACTTTATGGATTCAGCACACTCAGACAGGCATCTCACTCCTCTTCTGCTATTCCAGTCTATAATTGTAGATGGAACTCTGACTTTGAAATACAATCCCATCGCTAAACTTTAGAAAGCAATGTATGCAGCTTAAAAATATGTAAAATATGTTGTGCAAGGTTTCTTTTGATATGCAGTTCCATCACCACTTTTTTGTGTTTGGCCTCCAAATAATTGTATCATATAATTTTGAAAACTCTTGGATTTCTATATATCTGATGTAAATTTTCAATAGAATAAAAATAAAGCTATAGAAATATATATTTGTATGGAAGAGGAAGAGATAAATATAGTTTTCATGCAATTTTGCATTAAATATTCTGTTAAAATGTGTAACTGTCATTTCAACCCCTTTTGAAAAGTCTGTCATCAGTTAGGCACATTATTCAACATTAATAAGCTTACAAGCTTCCAAGCAACAATATACTAATCAAAATGGAAAGAAAATACTTTTCCTTCTACTTTCTTAAATACTTGAATAGATGTTATAATGTAAGTAGGATCCAAACACACAGAGTTGTGGGGTACAATTAGCAGGGAAAAGAAAAGCTGAACTCCTTCATTACTGACACATCGGTGCTTATAGCCGAAAAGAAAGCGATGGTATTCCAAGATGGCAGTGATTACCTCTAGCGAGATAGATGGGGATTTGCACTGTTGTGTGAACAATGCATATGAAAGAAAAGCTGTCTGATGCTTAAGCAATTCAAACGGTTCAGAAGTTAAACTTCCTTAACATGAATACTTTGAAGAATTTCCTTCACTCCCAAATCTTATCACCTTAGATTTTACAGAACATTAACTCTAGAAAAGTCCCAATTTTATTGTCTGTGTAATGGCGTCTGAAGCAAAATATTCTCATTCTCTTCCCTGCACAGTACCTCAAGCTCAAGTAGAAAATTCAGAAGGAAAAACAGAAGGGAAAAGGCTATTGTGATAGTTAAAGAAAATTAAAAAGGCTACACTGGCCAGATGCAAGCAGCAGCTGAGTTCCACACTGAGACGGGACTGTAGCTCAGGCAATATCGTACGGGACTGAGCTGGGCCCGGGCAACAGACAATAAAGCAAAAGAGGAGGATAATAAGAAGCAAATCTGAGCTCAGAGGTGTACCCGCAGCCAGCCGATGGAGCAGCAGTTACAGACGTGTTGGTGACAGTAACCTTGCCCTTGTGACACGGACTGGGGTCCTTGCTGCCAAGTGACCAAGAAGCATCTGCACCCTATATGGCGTAAAGGCACAGGGCACAGTCAGTACCATGCAAGATGCAAAAAAAAGCAGTAAGGGGATAGGAGAAGCAATGCATCCCACCGTGGTACTCCTTCCGAACTCAAACCCGTACCTTTCAGCAGGTGGAGCCACAGCAGTAGGTTATAGCATGCCTGTCTGGTTGCAGAGGTAACACTGTCATTAGAGAAGTGATCTTTGCAGCACCCTCAATTACTCAATAAAAATACGGTACAAAGAACCCGCAGTAAGACTCATACTGGTCTTTTCTCCTAGTACATTTTATCCAAAAGATTACTTTTAGTTCTGGTAAGCAACCACAAGCCATAAAAAATGACGCTTTAGGAAGTATAATAATAAATAGCAATTAATACATCGTTATAGGTTTGCTTCTCAAGGCAGAAGGAAATGGGGAAAACAATGCATTTTGATGTCAGGATCAGCAAAATTTCTGGATTCTGTGTTTTGGGTAGTTAATCATCCTGACAACCAGTCACTTTCATGGGAGTTTCAGCAGTGAAGCTATCCAGGGAAAACTTTTTGTTCAAGCAGGCCCCAGAGCCTACTCACTTCTGTTGTTTTAAAAACAACTTGATTTGATCTTGATAAATACAGCATGCTAAACATATTCCACATTGTGTTTTGTGTTTCACAGACATTTTTTCAATTGAGATTTAAGTATTTAATTTAGACTTCATTAAACAGTTATTATATATTAAACAAATAGCAGCTACATACTAAAATGTATTTGCAGAGTATTATGGCTATGCAATAGGTCCATATCAATTTCACAGTTATGAATCTATTACATAACTTTTAATCCTTGGTGAATGTTTAATAATCAGTATTCAAATAACATACATTAACTGTCCTATTAAATCTAAATTAATTGTGGCTCAGGGAACATTAATTTAAAAGGTTACCTATTTTCCCAGCAGATCTGATCTTTGTTTCATATTTTTCCATTAAAATTAGTGTTAAAGACAGAGTAAATTTGTTTCATTTAGAATATAGTTACTAGGTGCCCTGAATACCTGTGAATCACATTCTGCCAAGCTTGTCTGCTAATAGCGATATTAAAGATTGTCTCCATTTTCTTCCAGTGTAATTAGCATTACTTGGAGAGAATAAAATATCACATATTTATTTAGGAAAAGGAACCCCTGTTGACTGAAGGAACTGACATTCAGTAGTTCATTAAAATCCGTGAGTCAAAGTTTGGCTGTGGGATTTGAGTTTACAAAATAACCAACTCTCAGGAAGGGAAGTAAGATTGAAAAAATTTGAAATACTTTTCTTCTTTAAATGAATCAGAATCATCACAGAACTGATCTGAAAGTAACTGTATCCCATGTAGTCCTCTGCATAACTAATATGAGAAGTGACAACAATGCTGTATTTAGACTTTACATTCTGTTATTCGATGAAGGCTGCACAGCAGTGAGCAATAACTGGCATCAGAGTGTTTTGATCTGAGAACTGAGATGTTTCATTGGAAAAAGCGACAAGATTCCTTGAAATTAATGCCAGAAGAAACTGTTGAAACTGTTGAGTCTTAAGATATACTATAAGAAGACATCAAAAGCTTGCATTGACCTCAGCTCATTCAAGCTCTATAGAAAGGGATTTCTGAGAACATCCAGGGCTGGGGAATTCATTGCTTATTTTAGTAACCTATTCCCAAGACTGTCCACCTTCAGATTTAAAAATAAACACACCAGTTTGAACTTTTCTGCCTTCAGTTCTGCTATTTTTATAGCAAGTATAGAGGCATTATTCATCATCCTGTATCTCATTCTCATGATTCTATCCATGCACTCTAATCATATCACCTCTCAGTCTTTTTAAAGCCAATCTCTGTCATACAGAAGTCTTTACAGCCCACCTGTGGATCTTTACTTCACTCTCTCCAGTTTTTCAACACCCCTAAAAACACAGCCACCAAAACTGTATGCAGTAGTCCAATAGTAGTCTCTTCAATGCCATATAACTTCCTTTTTCCTACTTGCCATTATTTCCAATGATCAGCCTTCAGGAGCCCACTGAACAGTCTGTTGTTTTTTAGATCTACCTGGAGTTCTTTGTCCTGTCTAGATAACTTGGCTAGATATACCTGTGTACATAGCCATATGAAGATGCATTTAATTTTTAAAATACAAACAGTACAGCGGGCTGCTCCACTTATTGCATGTTAGTTTTGCATGAAAGAGTCCATGTTTCTGAAATCAAACTTCTGGTGTTCTACTGACAGACCTTTTACACTGATGCTATAATAACATCCAACTTTGAAACCACAGGTATGGCAGAACAGTGTTCTGGCTCTTCTTCCCAAAACCATTCCCACTGAAACCTGCAACTTTGAAATTAGAATCATAATGTATTTTAGATTGGAAGGGACCTCTTCACATTATTTGGTTCATCTCCAGCTCTGAGCAGGGCCAACTTCTGTTTTAGATCAGGTTGCTCTGGACCTTACCTAGTTCTGTACAAGTTCTTATCCAAGTTCCATGCAATTTGCCGTGCTACAGTCCTAAGGGATCGGTATTATTACCCCACACATCACTGCCATGTGGCATTATTTATCTCCAGAATTAAAAAGAAAATGTTGGATAGTACCACAACTACATTGCATAGCTGTTTGTGGCTGACCATTGAGTGTAAGGCCAAGATGCAAAAAGTTTGAGATTTAAGTAATAAATGTCTTTGTGGATTAGTCCTCAGCTACTTAAGAACCAGATCTTTTATGTTTCTCTGTGCTTTTCAAACAGTGTCCATTTTCTTTGTCTTGATAGGACTCAGTCTTTGTTTCTCATATAAGGCCAGAGATTACCTCATTCTGGCTCTTGCCATCCGTTTCTCACTGTACTACCATAACACTAATGTTGTAGCCCTAGCTCTAGTTTGGCTGGAGCAGTGATCTTTAATCTCAACTGATTCATGATCCAAAAATACTAAGCAGACAACAGTGCCAACATTTTACTTTGCTGTCTCTTTCACCCTGAAGAAATACATACTTATGGAAAACAAGAATTACAGGCAACAAGAGCCGGTATGACGTTGTGAGCCAAAGATGGAGGCCATTTCTGTAGTCCAGTTTAAGCAGAACTTTGTCTTTTGCACACTAAAGTAACCTGTTGATCGAACTAGATTTTATTTGTCAAATGTTACTGTTTCCTGCTTAGTTTAATATCCATTTCCATTTCTTTGCCTCTGGAAACCAAGGGGAGGCTAGATTTATATCACAATTTAAAAGAAAAGAATCAGTGAGGGCTGAAGAAAGATGTAGAAGAATTATAGGCCACTAAATTTAACTTCAATACCTGACAAATAACTAGAACAATTAGTAAAGCAAGAACAATCAGTATGTAAACAGCTTGAAGAAAATGCAGTGATAAATCGGTAACACATTTGTAAAAAGCACAAATCAAGTGAAACCAAACTAATTGGTTTCTTTGATGGAATAATGAATGTGTGAAGGAAAAGTGGCAGACACAGAATTTCCTGATATTAGTGAGACACTGATATTGGTTGCACATGGCATTCTCAGAAAGAAGCTATATAACGTTGAATTAGATGAGACCAGCATAAAATGAATACACAGGTAAATAAGCCAAATGCTGAGAAACTTTATGAACAGTTGAGCTGGAAGCTGGGAGGAGATCAAAACCGCTTTAGATGATCGAACACCTTACTTAGCTCAATTTAGATGTGAAGGGGGTTTGTTTGCACGTTTTTTATAGACCAAAACCCCCCCTAGAACAGCATATAGTGTAAGAAACACCTAAATAAAGAAACTGAGCAGACCAGCAAAAATGACAGCCGTTTTGGTTCTATGCCAGCACCAGAATAGCTTACATCAGCAGCGTTTTTCTGCTACACAGCTGAGTTTCTTTATTTAGACATATTAAATACTCCAAAGCATATCTAAATAGAGCTTTGATTACTGCAGGATTATCTCAAATTTATTTATTGACATTGCTTCTGTTGACTGATATTTCTCCCCATTCATCTAAAAATCACACGATTCATGAAATGTTTATGCCTTTTTGTTTTGACTGAGTGAGAAAAGGTGTCTAGTGCCATCCCATGTCTCTGGGAACTTTTGCTCTCTTTTCTTTATAAAAGTTAATAAAGATTCTTATGATTATTAATTTGTTTTTAACATGGCAAATCGAGATGCTATTGGCAGTTATGGCCATTTATGTGTTTTTGACACGTACTGAACAAAAACTAGTTCTTGTCCCAAAAGCTGATGTGACAAGAAACAACAGCTGACAGAGACATGAGAGCCCAAGATACCAATGAAAGGTTTTTTGTAAGCCTTATAGACAGCAATCGTAGCAAGAACATCAGCTGCCTCATCGTTGAGAAGATTTTTCATAGCTGCTAGAGACAAGCAACATTTTTTAGAGTCTTGAAGGACGATTATCAGGTTAGTTTAGCAGATTCTTACGAGCCAACCTTCCCAAGTAAGAAAAGCAGCACATACCTGAAGAGAGTATGAGCTAATCAAATCTGACAATGAAACACAACAAATGTCTTTTAGATATTATAATAAAAATATAGTGTTGAAAGAAGACATCAGTTGTAGAAAAATCTTGAAATGGGGAGCAAAGAGAATAAGCAGATGCAATTAACAGTTCCACAAAAAACCCAAATATCATTAGTTGTTAAACAGTTCATTTTGTCTGCCCATACAGACTGCAGTAATGTTTATTTTGAAGCATAAGTAGAATCAGTAAGATATAGGAAGCAAATAAAATCCTAGTCAGTAAAACTTTTGCCACAGTAATTTCTGCACCCTTAATATGGTCCAGATTTCATTAAAGTTGAAATAAATGCAAAATTGCTTCTGACTTCACCAGGAATGGCTTTGCACTCATAAGCACTGTGCCTTCTAATTTCAGCAAAGTACCACATGACTTGAATAATTAATTTTTTAAAGGGCAAGGATAAAATATCATTAGATAGATCTGGGTTAAAAACTGGGTCCTTATATTTAAAATAATAGAAAAATACTGCCTTGAGGTTTTTTCAGTGGGAGTATCACACGTAAAGATGTAAAGAATAAGGTAACTCTGTCCACCTCCATAATGAATGTTATCTCAAATGTGTGTACTAGTACAATCACAATATTATCATAAGATAAATTTAAGAGTTCAAAATGTATAATAAAATTTAATGGATTTTTTTTCCTTATAACTCAGTTTCTAGATAGGCATGTTCACTTCAAAGAAAAAAATGAAAACAAGACTTAACAGCCTACAAATATATATATTAGATTGCAAATACTGCTTGCTCAGAACAAAATAAAGAATACACGCAAATTACAAAGGGGAAGTTCTGTTTATGATGAGTGGAGCATCTCCCTTATGAGGAGTGGCTGAGGGAGCTGGGTCTCTTTAGCTTGGAGAAGAGGAGACTGAGGGGTGACCTCATTCATGTTTATAAATCTGTAAAGGGCGAGTGTCAGGAGGAAGGAGCCAGGCTCTTCTCAGTGACAGCCAATGACAGGACAAGGGGCAATGGGTGCAAACTGGAGCATAGGAGGTTCAATCTGAACATGAGGAAAAACTTTTTTACTGTAAGGGTTACAGAGCACTGGACCAGGCTGCCCAGGGAGGTTGTGGAGTCTCCTTCTCTGGAGACATTCAAAACCCGCCTGGACACGTTCCTGTGTAACCTAGTCTAGGTGATCCTGCTCTGGCAGTGGGGTTGGACTGGATGATCTTTTGAGGTCCCTTCCAACTTCTAATATTCTGTTACTCTGTGTGATTCTGTGACTAGACAGCAAATGAGTGACTGTGGATTTGGTGCTACTGGAGAGCCACATGGATAGAGTTGTTGCTGCAGTATCGAAACTGAAGACATGAGATACGTTAAATTAGTCTCACCAGGCAGTAAGGGTAGTGTAGTACTTCAATTTCCAGTTCAGAGGTTACCACGATTTTTGAATACTCTGCCACTTAGGAAGCCAACATGCACCAGTACCTCTTTTTGATGAAGTCATGTGCCAGGCACTTTTTGCAAAAGTTGCTGGAAAAGGTACATCTCATCTAATGGCCCAATTTTTTATTCCAACTAACCGGCAGCATTGTATTTTGAAGCCACAAAGTAGCCACAGTGAAGAATAGAGCATTACGTGGGCTTTAAAGTTTACCATTCTTCCTTGTAAGTTA
This sequence comes from Mesitornis unicolor, assembly GCF_000695765.1. Lineage (NCBI taxonomy): Eukaryota > Metazoa > Chordata > Aves > Mesitornithiformes > Mesitornithidae > Mesitornis > Mesitornis unicolor. Next base: position 12,257 of record NW_010203336.1, read on the forward strand.
CAACGGATTTAAATACTTAAATTTCTACTTTAGAACTAAACCTATTTGTTACAACGTTCCTAAACAGATTTATTCATGAGTAACAATACTTTCCCTTAAAAGAACCCTACAGCAACTGATTTCATGAGGTCTGGTCAGAGCTTACCATTCAAAATATATTTTAAGGAATGCTTCCTACAAGATGTAGAAGGGTACTTTTTTTCTTTTTAATTGAGAAGCTGAAGTGTAAGCACACATGTACAGACACACAGAGATAAATAGTTCCAAAGTAATTTAAAGTGTTTTTCAGATCTAGCCCATAGAAATGCATTTGATAACATGAACATAAGTAAGAATATAAAACAATATAACAAATATTAAGATAATTATACATATGTCCTTTCTGAATCTCTCCTCTGGGAAAAAAAAAAAAAGAAGCAACTGCATAAGGTGCTGGGGATTGTGTGATACCCTGAAGTTAAAGAAATTAGAATTACAGCAGTAGATGAAATTTCAGGCTCAGATGCTAATTGTTAATAATTACTATTCTCCAGGTGCCAGTCTACAATGAGAAACAGAAAAGCCAAAACTTGGAAGGTTTAAGTGAACTATCAGCATAATTTATATTCAGAGACATACTTCCCACTAATTGCTATCAGCAATTTTTCCATCAAAGAAGTACAGCTTCTTCTGGGGTGTAGCAAAGAGTGACAGACAATGGTCTACTACACAATGGTCTAAACCAAGAATCAAAGACAATATCTGAGTAGGACTAGGTGACAGGAACAGGAATATTTTAAACAAGCAGAACTGTATTACTGGATGACATTTAACCAAAGGAAATAATACAATACATAACATCTCAGTTTCATTGAGTTCAGTCAATCTAATTGCCATTTACAATCTGGAAGAAAGCATTTCTAACATAGGCATGACTTGATCCTCTCTTGGGACATACATCCAAGACGTGCAAGACTTTCAAAACATCTATGCTGCACTCAAAAAACCCCTACAAAACTAGCTCTCACATTTACTAGCTGTAGCAGAGGCAACCTACAACACAGCAATGGATGGCTGTATGGCCATGACAGCATCAATATAGGAGCAGGCTCGCCATCCAAAAGTTTATGTGAATCTGTAGTGGATTGTTAAGCACAATTGCTTGTACAATACCACCACTAACAGCACTTAAATGAGTTAGCTGAAACCCTAATGAATGGTTTTGCACTCTGAAGAATCTTGTACTGATCACTGCCACACACAAAATACTCACATAGGCAGATGCACTAAACCCAATCCAGTACGCCACCCCTTATGATCATAGTTCATAAGTACATTCCAGTGAAACAGTAAGAGCAGTGAAAATCCCAAGAGAAATGAGACGTTGGGATGACCTTCTCAGGCCATGATAGCAGGCATAGGGAGGCAAAACTGCATGAATTACAATTAATTTATTCATGATACAGGAAAAAGTAGTACTAAAAGTGCCTAAAAAAGACCTCAGCTATGAAAATAAATTGTCTAATACCTTTATGCTAGGATCTAGATATATGTTTTAACATAACATTACTTAGTTTGTATAAATAATAGCAGTGTGCTAACACAGGTACACTCATCTGAGTTTCACTCAGGCCTCCAATTGCAATAGTGTCATTGTAAATCAATGGTCTGATTTCACCAGGCTTGCCCACTTTTCCCACTAGAAAAAGCCTTTTGTAATCCACTATGAAATGACAACCATTGGCCCTTAATTTTTGTAATACAAAGGTAGTTCCTCCAACAAGATTTTCACAATATTGAGAAAGCTCTGTTTGCCCAATGCCCATCTCCTTGCTTTCTCCACACCTTACCACACCAGTCTGAGATGCAGTCAGATTTTATCTGACTTTCACTGGTCAGGAAACTTAGTGCTTGTATCAGTTTTGTTTTAACTAAGAGCAAGTCATATGTAATCCACTTCACATTAAATAATCTAATCCTTTGTGATTTTGGAGCTGGGTAAGAGAGCTGTAAGTATTAGTAATTTGTATTTCTGGCTTAAAATGCCTGGGGTGCTTGAGCTAACACTGTACATTTGCCTTGCTTAGGTAGCATTTGTCAGTGAAAGACCCTCATCCTCAGCATTTGTGCCCCAGATAGTCTGGCAAGTCATTGTTATCGTAACTTCAGAGTATGCTCCAATTTTCCTAGACTTTTTTCTGAATAGAGTGTGTACTGTCAGAACAGCTTTTTCTTCATAAACAATGCCCATGTTGATGACTGTATTGTTTGTAAAATTCACCTGTTTTATAGTCAAGCAGTATATTACATAAATGTGAAAATAAAATGCTTATTTTAGGGTCTAAAAGATGCACAGCTGAAGACCTTCTTCCTCTCCTAAATGTAAATGCTATTAAAATCACTTTTTCAGCAATTAAGGAGCATTAGGTAGACTCTCAGTTAAGATAAATTTACCTCAAAAATGTATTCATCACTCTCTTCAAAAGTAAAGCCCCTAAGCAAAATGCACATAGTTACCAGCAGCTTTAGTTAAAGCTAAAATTAGCCATGCTGATTAAGTGGATTTTGCATAACCTTAACTATTAATCCTTCATATTGGTCGTCTTTTCTTTGAAAAATCTTGAAGTACCAATAACCTAGAGGTTTATAGAGTCACTTTTTAATACTACTTAGTTAAGATTTAATCCTTTGTATAATAGTTAACATTGACACCATCTTTTAATAGCCCAAGATTTCTAACTTGCTGAACAAAACAGACATTTTAAATTCCAAGGAAATAATGGCAACATGCATAGAGCAGAAAAACTTTGATTTAAAGAATTTAAAAATGTACTTACAAGAGATAAAATGGACCTAACAGTAAATTAATCTCTCAGTTTTCACTCTTTCTTTAAATAGTGTTCTTTTCATGCTTAATTCTCTCCCCTTTCTTTTTCTTTAACTCAGGTCCTTAATTTCTAACAGCTAGATTGCCTCCCATCTTAACTGGCTAAACAAGCCATAAATTACATCTTTCATGAGACCAATACAGAATTTGACTCCAAGTCTCTTTTTGAACGTGGCTCCTGTTTTATAGATACTTCCTCTGAAAAGATGCAATAGTACTGAGTCTTGGATCACTCTCTTGCTGTCAGAGGGAAATTAAATTGCCACCTTTGAAAGTTGAAGTAGTTCCTTTTCTCAGATCAGGACAAGGAGCAATAAGGTAGATCATTCTTTTTGAAGTGGTGCATCATTGCAAACTTGGCTTTTGTTTAGGACTGATCCTGCTAACAAAGGGTGCTCTCCCTGAAGATTTATCTAACACATTTTGCTTCAGATTTGCTTGAGGCTAAGAGTGCAAATATTGCTAGTTACCCAAACTCAGCCATCACCTGGAAGCTCATTAGTTTACTGTAATTCCTTTGTGTGCCCCAGCCTTGCCTCAGCGTTTCATAGCATTTGCTCATCTGCCTTTTTTTTATAAAAAGTAATCAACCTTCACATTTTGTAATAATTGGCATTTTCTGATATTTATTTTTTTAGCACCGATAATTCAGAGTTTGGCAGCCTCAGTGATCTTGCTTCCTTCACTTTAGAAATAATTAACAGAAATCTAAAAAATGAGTTATTATAGTTAGCTGGTAATTATAGTTCACATCTCTGTTTTGCCAGTGAAACAGTTCAAAAAATCAATCGTAAAGCAAATTATTATTTAATTAAATGTTAAACATTTTTACTCTTTTATAGCAGTTACCCTTTTTTCTTGTGTTCAAGCATAAATACATTAATTGTTTTAAACATCACTTCATCAGCAGTAAACTCAGAGCAGCTGACAGTTGTGTTTTGTTTGTGTATTTGATCAATACAACCAGCTGAAAACTTTCAGATCATTGATCATGTCATGTGCTGCTGAGTAATTGGCCAGTAAAACTGAATATTTGGAAACTGATGATTTAGTGGTTCAAGGGTCAATCTTACTGGAAACTGAAGCTGGCTAAAACAGACTTTCTTTTCCTCTGTCTTTTTCTTCAGTAGGTGGTCTTCTGGATGATCCATGATCTCATCTCCAATCTTCATGATGTTTTTCCTCTTTATTAATGACAGACTGTTGTTCCATAGATTCTAACTCTGCTGTCTGCACTGCATTGTGAAGTACTGGCAATGGTATTCCAGATGGAGAGCATAGTGGCATTTTTAGTTTTCTTAATGTTTTCTTTTTGTCCTTTCCAGTTACTTATGACTTTGTCAGACTTTCACCTTCATAGTTGAAATTTCTTAAATCTGATCAGGTCAATTTTATACTAGGTCACTTACTAAGTTTTTGGGAAAAAATCCCAAACATTTAATCCAGTTTTGTGTTCTTAAGTCATGTAACAGTTTGCTTTTTCTTACATGAAATGTTGTGGAATTTTTTCTTAGAGAGCTTTAAGCAACGCTCATATCTGAAGACTTTGAAATTTAGATCAGAGAACACTTAGTATAGACATATTCTTTTCAGTGCTTTGTTCACAGGCTATTCCTGTTTGGTAGAGTTAAACAAATGATCCAAGCTATGTTTCTTTTTCAATGGTATGGACCATGTGTGGAAAGAAATAGAACTTTAAGAAATAAATGAAATTATCAGATTGCCAACGTTTGGAAACTTGAATTATTTCTTCTCCTCTTGATGAAGTTCCTGTCTCAGAAAAAATGCATGCAAACATTTATCTCACTAAATGATGCAGTAGGAAACTAGCACCTAGGAGAGACTCCACAATGGTCAAAGAATCATCAAGAGATGTAGTGCCTGAAGAAGTGAGCAGGATGAGTGAACTCATGGGCGGTTACAGGTACCAAATACTGTGAGTGGGATAATGGCATTATTCCATAGATTTCCCCGAATTAGGCTTAAACAGCTAAACAGCTTTTTGGGTATTTCCAGCTTTCAAAGAAACTTTCCTTCATTTATCATAGTGATGAATATCTACATTATATATACACAAACATAGTTTGAGAAGAGACTATATTCAAGTTTTAATGATTGTTAGGAAGACAAATTTTAAAGTGCTAGGTGAGCAATGAAAGAGATAAACCACAATGGAAAAAGCGTAGCTGTTTTTTGATGGTGTCCAATGAAAAAGCTATTGTTTGCAGATAGATTTGCCGTGTCTGTTAAAATTCTAGTCCTACAGTCAAATACTTACCCACCCTCTTAGTAGATTGTGATCACAACTCACTTCAAAAGCAGTTATAATTATGTCTTTTATAAAATCACCTACTTCCCTTACAGATTCACAGGAGGAATTTGAATGATAAAAAACTAATCTCTAATGTCATTACAGTGTTCGTCTTTGAATTGGTTGTATACCGAACACAAACCTTTTAAGATTCTCTTCTCCACAGGAGCTGAAATTTGGTAGTATTGACTTAATAGGCAATTATTCAACTTTTAAACTTTTAAAATACAAAGTAAATTTAGTGAAAAATTATGGATGAAAAAATACTTTTCAGCATCCACTCAGCATTACATACAGGTTAATGCATATAAAATGTTCAGAAGGACAGAGCTGGGATACGTGATTTTGAGTTCTAGGTCTTCTTTTTGACATTTTAACATTTGAGTTACAAAGCTCACTTAATGTCAGTTTTTGAAGGAATGTACAAAGTTTCACATTCTGTTGAGCATTTCTACAGATATGCTTTCTGGAAGAAAGCAGCACTGTAGACTTACTTTCAGTATGTACATAAATATAAAAGACAATTAAAGCTAACTAAAAATCTTCTAGCTTTCTATTTTACAATTCTATGTTGTAAAGCAAAACATCTGTCCGTGCATTTTCCTAATTCTGAAATGTGTTCAGTGTCAGATAATTCTGCACTAGATCTGAAAAGTTACAGACAGGTATTGTCCCTTGAGTAGGCCATTTGCTTGATGAAATATCTAAACGTTTTCCTAATCCTGACGCTGATCTTTTGTATGGGTTTGAGAAATCATTTCTCTTTTCTCTAGGGACTCTGTTCTTCTGTATAGTGTCTTTTCAGGGACAGAGAAAGATCTGTGCATATCAGCACCAGAATCTTTTTGCACTGGAATACTTACTGTATTGTGGCAGGAAACAACTGGTATCAGTTTTTTAAGGACTGTTTGTCTTTTGACAGTGTTATTTCCTACTTATTGTGTTCTCTTTCCATTGTTCCATCTGCGAACTCTTCTCATTTGAAAACTCAGCATCTTCAAGGGAGAAAATATTTTTAAAGTTCAAAAAAATAATATCACCTTTTTAAAAAATAGAGGATAGAATAAACCAATGTTTAAAGAAATTAATGGCTGTAAAGTATTCCATGCATTCCATGATACTGCCAGAAACAAAAGTTGTACTAATCACTAGATCTTCTCTTAGGGAAATATTCCCAACTTGCTTTGCCATCCTGGCATTCTTATCAAACTCTTCTAGGAGAACAAAGATTTTGTTTCATTGAAACCTTCTCCTTGAATGGCAAAGGTATGCTTAAGGCATTAATCCAGCTGTATAACAATTGCAAGCTTTATAATAGCACATGACAGAGCACGCTGAGAGATACACCTCTTGGGTCTGTTCTAGGCATCAATCCAACACTTGTGCTGTAGCTGCAAGAGTAATACAGAACCTGCAGTCTTTAGAAAACCATTAGAAATCTTATATATAGCATATGTTAATGAAAAGTTGGCTAATCTTGTTTAGGAGAGGGAGAGTGAAATAAAAAAACCCAATCTCTTTCACAATACTCATTTACAAACCCATTGTCATAGTGGAAGTTCAGCGGTGCTGAAAGAAGAATGACAAAATAGTTTTGAAAATATCAGTTACAGTTATATGAAGAAAATAAATTTCATTGAAGGAAAAAAATTTGATACCATTCATGTGTTATGTTTTACTTCTTATTTTATTCAGGTTGATAAAATGGTTTATTTTGGTGAAAGCTAAGACTTGTTCCAACTTTCAATGACTTTAAATGGAAAGCTTGTGTTGTTTTTATTCAAAAAGGCTGTGCCCTTATACAGTTTAAAATGGGAATCTTTTTGTATTCCACTGGTTGGAAGTGTGATACAGTTTGCATTTTTTCCACTGCACTCTGAGGAATCCCACACACGAAAACAGTGAATCCAGAAAAATGAAGTTTAAAAAGCAGAGATTATGATGACATTTTTAAATTCTTTTTTTACTGTTGGAAACTGACAGATCCATTATAATCAAGATATTTTGTTAGAATTGAGCATTGTGATACACTTTTTATCAATAAGATATCCAGAATGTCAACAAAAAAGGAGAGGAATGTATAAGTTTAGCGGAGGGTAGCCAATATGTGCTGCTCATCTGTTTAGTGAGAAATGTGCATTCTAACCTGGCTCAGGCAAAATCAGAACTGGAGTCTCTTCTCGCAAATACTTCAGCTAACACCTCTGATAACTACTGCATCTATTCCTCATTGTTTTGGACCATGAATCTGACTCACTTTTTCTTTTCAGGCTCAAATTTGTCCTCATATGGCTCAGTGGTGTCTGAAATGGGAGATTTTTGCAGGAAGAACAAGATAGCTTTAGCATTTCCAGACACCGAAGGAGTGAATCAAAATTGGGACACCAGTAACACATGCTTGTCAGCATACCTCTCCTGCTGTATCTGTTAAAATTCATTCAAATTTGGACATAAGCTCAGTGGAGGGCTTGTTAGAGTTTGATTGTGTAATCTGCCAAAGATTGAGACCACTTTGAGGATGTTTCAGCCCCTTTCGCTTCTTTGCATTAACTGGATTGGGCCATTCCCACAGAGATTAAGCAGGCTCCATGCTAGAGTTCAGAGGCCGAACAAAAGTTTCCCTGCCACTCTCTTACTGCTCCCAAGGGTTGTTTTTAAAAAGACCCAGACACTGAAATCAGGAATGCAGGACAGAAGTAGAGTATAAAAATAATTTATAATCAGTAGGGCACACTCCACTGCAGAACTTGGAACTCAACATAAAGTTTCTCAGTCTTTGGCAAGGAAACAAATAACTGAAACCAGTGACAAGCTGTAGTAATAGTCCACGTAAAAGGTAGCGGCTTTCTATTGCTCCAACTTCTTGCCTTGGCTCAGACTGAGGAAAGTGATATGGGTAGCAGCACCACCAGAGGACAGTTTTTATATACATTTAATAACCTGCTATACTTATTCTACTAAAATAATGGTAATTCACAAAATCTACTTTTCAAAGGCTAGAAAATAAAAGATTGCCTTTGTGTCCCTCATCCTAATCTGTGTCATAGATCATGAGGTAGTCTTTTAATTACATAAATACCCACCATTTTTCCACAAGCCTCCATGGGAATGTAAGGAACCAGAGACATTTTTGAGAGCTCAGTGTGTATTTTCACCCCGCCTTCACATCCTCCCATCTTTAGCTGATGCTTTCTACCGGATACTGATCACTCAACAGCCAAAAGCTTTGATACAACCATTTCTAGGTCTGTTTACCAGCCTAGTTTGAAAGAGGCAATTAAGAGAGAGTTGGATACAAAAATAGAATTGCTTACCCATAAACTTCACTTTTTTTGTTGTGTGCTTATAAAATTCTTTAGTGTTTCATCAGATGGGGAAAAGCACGTATGATTTCATCTACACTGTGCAACTGTTTTGTTTTCTCTGTGCCAAGCTAAAACACAAGGAAAGATCTAAAGAGCTTAAATTGAATGGGATACTATATTCATCCATATGACTTCTTTATTAAGTAGACAACCTCTGTGATGATAAAAAGGTCAGTGCTGCAGCATTACACCCTTAATTATCCTTTAATCTTTTTTTTTATTTATGTGTTTAAATCAAGCAAGAGAGCGCTATATTAAACAGTTGTATTGATTTATTTCTTTTGATACTATTAGTTTAGCTTCAGGGTCAGGTACATGTTTGTGATTTTCCCAGAATAATGTCATCCTAAGACATCACTGTACATCTCTAATACTGTTTGGAAGACCAAAAATACATATATAAAGCACAAATAGTTTGAAAAATAAGTGGTACTTACTGAATTCCAAATAGGTATTTGGATTACTTTGTCAAATTAAAGTACTGCTATGCTACTTATCTCCCTTTCCAGGTGCAAGCAGTAGTGTTCACTAATATTTTGCAGCATAAAAATGAAGAGTACAATGGATAGTATTTCTTGCAAAAGGAAAAAAATATTTACAGCATAATGGCACAGCAAAAATCTTTGAAAAGTAGTATCAACTACTGTCTCTCATAGGGTGCTGCTGCTTAATAGTAGATAGTTCCATATTGCTGATATAAGGAAGTGAATTGTATGTAAATGTACTAATATAATGGAATTTCTTAATCCTGACTGGTGGAAGAAGCTTTTCAAGCTTATTTGCTAATGTCGTAGTCAAAGTCATTAGTCATAGTCAGTAACATTAGAAACAGTATTTCTGTAAGAAAAGAAAATGAAAGATACAGTTTCTGCTATAAAGACCAGTTGCACTATTTCTAGCTAATTCTAAAAACAAAATGTGGGATTTTACAGAACTTAATACATATAATAAATGTTGAATCATTTGGTTTAGTCAATATATCCCCAGTACAAAATTGGTCTGAACAGAAATCTTTCCTAGTTTATTCTATGCGTTAAAATAATATGTGTTAAGTGTGTGTGTTAAATAAAGAATAATAAAAATAACCTAGAAAGGAAAAAAAATAGTGAGAAGTCATAAGAACTTTTCTACATTAGTGTTTTGGTGAGAAAACCTGCATAGAATTGGGAAAAAAATGCTTCTGTGATAGTCAGTTTTAAAACCAGATTTATCTGAGGGCTTTGAGTTTTGCTTTTTTGTGGTTTTAAACATCTCGCTTGAAACATTTCCCAATGTGTCTGCAATGTGTCTCTTTTGAGTATATTCTCTAGTGCCTAATATTATAGTTGCACCTGCTTTTCAGCCTTTCCATCAGTTGCAACACCAATGTCAGCCTATTCATTTATTCAGCCATGTATTCTCACAAATGTTAGTTTTCTGTCAAATCTGGTTGGCGCTGGGTAGTGATTTCCACTGGTATCAATGGTTGGTTGATGGACTGTGAGGACAAAGCTTCATTGTTCCTGTAAGTGTTCAAACTTCTCGGCAACTTTTTTCCCCACTGTGTGATGTGATGGGAACCCACACCTCTGTCTCCAGGGAACGCAATGTCAGTGGGTTCTGCAGGGAAAAGCATGCATGGGGTAGGGCCTACAGACTCTGCAAGCTCTGCCCTGCTATGGCTTCTTCTTGTGGGGTCAGAAACAAGCAAAAAAGATTCAGTGCTGTGCTGGGAAATACCTAAGCTGTAAAAGTTAGAATGGAAGAATATTACGGATATCATGTATATTATCTCCCAGGAATAAAACCCAAGTGATATGACACGTTTTCAGGGGTAAATATGATTTAGCTTTTAACAAGGGAGAAAGTTCAGAACAAACAAATACTGATCCCACATTTTCAAAAATGTCAAATTTGACCTCAAGATTTGTATTCATATGGACACTTAAATGGTGTTCTAGAGTGAGGTAACCCTTGGATAAAGTGCTGAGATTTCAAAGTGTACATAAAAAAACCAACAAACCAGTGCATGCTGGTTTTAAGGCAGAACTTGATATGTGCAGCAAATATTTTATGTATATGATTTTGAAAATTCAGCTGTGTAGTGAAATAGCATACAGGTTCATGACATAAATAGGGAAACTACTGCTTTCACACATGCATAAGACTTCTTTGCTTTCTATTTTAAAAATGTTAACAAGTTTAACTTAAAATCATTCAGATGTATCGTTCTAACCAATTGCAACCAATCTGATAAGGTGCAGCAGATATTTTCCTGATGAAATCATATCAAGCAAGTTTGCCAGTAGGTAGATTCTACAAATTTCTTGAAACTCTCAATTTCTGGAAAATGTAGGCAGCTCTCCCTGATGCATCAGTGAAGGGGTCCCTTCTCAGCAAAAAAGTTGCATGCACAAGGGGCCTAAGCTTCTGGTATTTGTTATGTTGGTTTTCATATATTTCATTCTTTTTTGATCCTGACATTTTTGCATGATGGCTCACTGTTTTTAGGCTTGTTTACTTAGAAGGTGAACAATCCAGAAGCATGGAACAGCAGGACATGCTGAGATATAAATAAAAAGAGAATGGTTTTACATGAAAGGGCATCTGCCAGGTTTTCTACTGAAGTGTGCAAATTTAAAGCTGTGGATCAACGCCCTGTTCACTGCACACTCAGTGCTGGGTCACAATGTAGTAACAGTGATAAACTCCTCTGAGACCAAGCCCACTTAAAAATACTGTATGGAGGCACTCAGCAGTAAAGGACAATGCCTTCAACAGCTAAGAGCTACCAAGGACTTTTGAAGTCCAGTATGGACTTCAATATGGAATATCACTTTACATACGTACTATACATCCCAATGCTGTGCATGCAGAGTTTCTGAAACTGCCTCTGGTACAGGAAGTGGTGTAACATTAGTTTGGCCCTCCACTATAGCTCACATGGAGTTATTCCCAGCAAGATTAATTTGTCTGAGCTCCTCAACTGAAATGAACTTGCTCACAACTAGCTTTAGCTCTCCAAGATATTGTGCACATATATCTGGTATTGGAAAGCTCATAGCAGCTGGCATTACACTGGCAGTTTCCTCAGCAATATCAAAAAATTCAAGCTGCATGATACAATTACCAGAAGCAGTGGGAGAATATTTTATTTCTTCAGTCTCATGCTCTTTTATGGTCTTTTAGCCAGTGGCTCACTGTTGTGTCATTCAGTTCATGGAGGACAACACTGGGTTTATTAAATGGATGACTTTTTATTTTTGTTCCAGGAAAAAATTCTGTAACTGCAAAACCATCTGACTGATAGTCTGTTTTTCCAGTGCCCAGACTGAATGCAAAAGAGAGCTGATGGTTGTAGAACTGCTTTAAGTTGAGTCACTACTTTGCTTTTTCTTTAACACTTTTGCCCAAATTTCACTTTTTTTCTCTGCTGCTCAGTTACAGATTCTTGCCTAGTTTTCCTGATGTTAACTTAAAATTTCTTTCAGCATTACAGCTCTCCAGATTTTTACCTGTTACCATCTGTCGATTTTTTTACTCAACTATTCTTCTATTTTCTAAACTGAATCTCATTGCAATATTCTGCCTGTTTCTAATCTTCCCATGACCCCTTGTATTATTTCTCCATTTTCAGCAGTGTGCTCAGCTCCTCCTAGTTTAATAGATCTGCAGATTTCATTAATGTACCATTTACTCCCTCTTCTAGCTCATTATTGAAGCTATTAAATGAGATCAGAAGTAATACTAATCTTTGTGTACTGCACTAAAAGCCTCCCCTCAAAGTTATTGTTTATCATTACCCTTCATTGTATGTCATCACCCTTCATTTCAGTCTGCATGATAGTTCATTTCCAATTTGATTTAAGATTGGGAACAGAATTTTGACACATTGGAGATGGGAGAAGAAAGGCTAATCAACCATCCAGCAGAGGCTACTAATTAAGGCTCAATTTAGAGGATCAAAGTTAGGAGTCCTTTACTTCCACCATAGTCTAAAGTGGAAACTTTCTCCATAACTTAATTGAGAATACCTTAAGCTCAGTGCTAAAATATAGTAAACAAAACAGTATAGTGCTAAAATTCAGACATGTGACAGTATAGCTTCTGGTCTCTATTCATTAATTTTGTATTACTATTAAAAATTGAGTTTTCGTGGCAGACTTCAAAGTGTTTTAGTAAATTTGTTTTTTCAATAGCTGTTCCATTATGTTGCCAGGGAGGGAAGCTAAATTTATGAGTAGCAATTTCAAAGACAAGTCAGAGAATATGTGAATTTCTATCTTTGTCTGTTTCAGAGACGTACAGTTTTGCTTCCAAAGCAGCTATATCCTCCTATTCCTGCATGATGTAAAATTTGAGGAAAGAGATTTTAATTTTCTCAATACCTTCAAAGTTTAATTTCTAAATTCTGTACTAAATACTATTATGCATATTTAGAATTTGTCACTAGGAAACATTGTTTCAGTCAGGAAATACTCATTTTGACAAGATACAATTCA